>NC_133666.1:36859340-37119685 GCF_037893015.1 Macrotis lagotis
TTTTTTATGTTGAGTTTGGTGAATTGGTTATTGAAATAGCAATTGTAATTAGGGTTATTTCTAAAGTGGGCACCCAGGAAACCTCCCAGTGGAAATCACAAATTTACATTCCTCACTTTTTTTTAACATTCATCTACACCACAGCATTTTCTAAGCATCTGTAGTAATGTTCGTTCCATCCATGGGTGAAAAAACATTGAGAACTATGCTTGTAACTTTTATTTATTTCTTAAAACTCATTATATCTTTGATGAAATGCTGCTACATTTTAATTCCCTCATTTTTGTTACTTCAGTGAACAAACAGATAATATAAAGAGAAACAGTGCAAAACAACCAGGGGGTGACAAACTGTCATTTGTTTCCTCTTTATGTATGTCTCATTCCCTTGAGATATTATGAATGTGCTGCTTCCTGAGCAGTGAAACCCATAGGAAGCTGACTCATGATAAACTGATAGAAATACAGATTTGAAGGGTTATCTTATTATGTATTTTGGAAGCCATTGAAGTAGAAGAAAAAGAGTTAGAATAGGTACGATGAGTTTTGCTTTCCTTTCTCTCCCATAACTCTCCCATCTGAACAAAAAGAGTAGGTAAAGCAAAACCAACCAAAATATTTTTAGGGTCTTCCAAGGTATGCCTTAACTCTGTCCCTGTAGTCTGTCAGCTCTTTGCTTAAAGGAGAGAGATGTGATTCACTATTGTTTTTCCAAACTAAAGATGGATTACTGTAACGAGAAGAGTTCTTATATGTTTCAGTGCTGTTTTACTTTCTATTTTTGCAGTCATTCTCTATTTTTTTCAATTCTACTTAGTCCTCTCTGTGCTGTTTCACACAAGTCTCAAGCTTCTCAGAATTCTTCAAACACATGGTTTCTTAGTACACGATAAGCGACTCTTCTAGCCCACTGTATTCAAAGGGTACATTATGCTCAGTCATTTCTGAGCAATTAGATAACCCCTTTATTTTCAGATGTTTACGACCATAAGAACTAGTGTTATAAATATTATTGTATATTTATAGAAACATATTATCAAGTATATCCCAAATGATACAGTTCCAAAAACCAAACCTTGGTCCTGTTGTTTATATAATAGTAAATCTGTAAATTAATTTGAGTAGTATTGTCATCTTTACTATATTAGCAAGGACCAGCCATGAACAGGGAAGAGTATTAAGCTAGTTATTTAACCTCCGCAAAGAGTGCTTTGGAGTAATATTCAAAGACCTGGCTACATTTTGGTAGGTTAAATCTCAGATATTTTATTGTCTTTTTTTTTGAATGGCATTCATTTTTCTATTTTGATCTATATATTAGGTATATACTAAGCTACAGTATTTCTTGTTACTTTTCTATGTAAATACTAGCACTAGAATTATATATTTCAGAAAAGATATATAGTTTTAATTGAGTTGAAATTGTATATATAGTGCAGAGGGGTCCAACCCTAACTTCTGACAGGATGCAGCCCGTTACACTGCCCTGTGGGCCAAATCAGATTCAGTATTAATTTGGAAATATTTAACAAAATAAATAAAAATAGAGCATAGATAATGCTAATATGCAGTTTTCTGAGCGAAGGGATAGTTATGTGCAGTTCCATGACTCCTAGTTTCCCTTTAAATTCAATACCACTGGTATAGTGAATAGAATTCCAGCCTTCTAGTTAAAACACCTGAGTTCACATTATCAGATCTTGGATTTCTGACATTTAAAGGACTAAACAACCTGGCCCCCAACCTACCTTTACAGACTTATTATACATTATTTCCCTTCACTGTACTTCGGACAAACTATTATTCCTTTTTGTTCCTCATGTACATCATTCCATCACCTGGGTGCATGCATATGTTCTAGATGTCCCCAATGCCAGGAATATAGGAATATGCTCCCTTCTCTTCTACCATCTCCCATTGTGTGCGTGTGTGTGTGTTTGCATGTGTCATTATTTGTTTTTTTCCAATTACACGCAAAAATTGTTTTCAACATTCATCTCTGCAAATATTTGAGTGCTGCGTTATTCTACTTCCCTCTCTCCCCATGGAAATGGGGAGAGTTGTACATCAGTTGTACATGTACAGTCTTGTTAATATATTTCTGTATTAATCATGTTGTGAAAGAAGAATCAGAACAGGGGGGAAAAACCATGAGAAAGGAAAAAACAAAAGAAGTTTTAAAAAGTGAACATAGTATACTATGCTTTGTTTTGCATTCAGTACGATGGATTTTTTTCTGAATGTGGATGGCATTTTTCTTAACATATCTCAGGATAGTCCTTGATCACTGAATTTATGAGATGAGTTTTGTCCATCATAGTTGATTATCACACATTGCTGCTATTAATGTATATAATATTCTCCTGGTTCTGCTCACCTCACTCATCATCAGTTCATGCAGATTTTCCAGGCTTTTCTGAAGTACAGCTACTCATAATTTCTTATAGAACAATAGTACTCCATCACATTCATGTACCATAATTTGTTCAGTCATTCCCCAATTGATGGGTATCCCTTCAATTTCCAATTCTTTGCCATCACTGAAAGAGTTGAAATAAATATATTTGTACACGTCCATATTTCTCCCTTTATTATGATCTCTTTGGGATAGAAACCTAGTAGTGGTATTGCTGGATCAAATGATATGCACAGTTTTTTAGCCCTTTGGGCATAGTTGCGAATTGTTCTCCAGAATGGTTGAATCAGTTCACAGCTTCCACCAACAGTGCATTAGTATTCAGTTTTCCCATATCCTCTACAACATTGCTTATTTCCCCTTTTTGTCATTTTAGGCAATCTGATAGGTGTGAAATTGTTCCTCAGAGTTGTTTAAATTTGCATTACTTTAATCAATAATGATTGGAGCATTTTTCGATATGACTATAGAGAGTTTTAATTTCTTCATCTGAAAATTGCCTATTCATATCATTTGACCATTAGGTGACTGCAGAGTGACTTGAATTCTAATAAAATTCACTCTGTTTTCTATATATTTTAGAAATAAATCCTTTATCAGAAACACTAGCTGTGAAAATTGTTTCCCACCTTTCTGCATTCCTGCTCATCTTCATTGCATTTGTTTTATTTGTGCAAAACCCTTTTAAAGCAATTGAAATTATTTATTTTTCAATTTAATATGTTCTCTACCTCTTATTTGGTCATAAACTTCTCCCTAATCCATAAATCTAACAAACTATACTTTGTTATCCTAATTGGCTTGTGATATTATGTCTAAATCCTATTGTTTTGACCTTGTTTTGGTATAGAGTTTGAGATGCTGGTCTAGGCCTGCTTTTTGCCAAACTATTTTCTAGTTTTCCCAGCAGTTTTTGTATAGTCAGTTTTTATGCCAGAAGCCAGAGTCTTTGGGTTTATCAAACAGTAGATTACTATAGGCACGTTTTCTGTTTCTTTTCTACTTAATCTATTCTACATCCACTTCTCTATTTCTTGCCCAGTACCAGACAGTTTTAATTACTGCAATATTATAATATAGTTTCAGATCTGGTTTGTCTAGGCCACCTTCCTTTGTGTCTTTTTTATTAATTCCCTAGATATTCTTGAACTTTTGTTCCTCCAAATTAATTTTGTTACTATTTTTTCTAGCTCTCCAAAGTAATTTTTGTTAGTTTGATTGGTATGACTCTGAATTAATAATTTAATTTAGGAAGAATTGTCAGTTTTATATTATTAGTTTGGCACACCCATGAGCAAAGCAATCTTTTGCCATAAAAGAATATGCTGAATTTTGCAGGGTAGTTGATTCTTGGTTGTAATTCAAGCTCCTTTGCCCTCCAGAATATCATATTCCAGGCCATCAGATCCTTTAATTTTGAAGGTGACAAGTCCTGTATAATTCTAAGTCATTCACTGGCTAGGAGCCAATCTGTGTGTTGGCAGAGGGAATTCCCAAACTAGAACATTCCTGTACAGATGAACTCCTATAAGTTCTTCTGTTATGATGCAGAGGAAAGAAAAGATTGCTAAATTATAGGCACTCCCATGAAATTCATCATATGACTTCAGGCAGATCAGTAAGCTTAAAATGTAGCTATGTAGGCAACATATGATCCTGAAAATTTTGACTTGTGAATTTCCTTACTTCTTTCAATTCCTTTCAGATAAAATTCAAGTCATATACTACTTATGTCATAATTATAGTGTTTCAAGAGTTTAGACTGATCACATCATCAGTAATATTAATCACACCATTGAATACTCTGATGAAATTGATATATAAAGTATTGAAAGTGCAACAACAAGCCTTGTATTTACTCTCTGTTGCTTAGTTACCTTTTATCACCTTGGGTAAGTCATTTAATCTCTTTAAGTCTCATCTCTGAAATGTCGGTATTGAAAGAGATGGAACTGATGTCCCTTCCAACTCAAAAATTATAATTTATTCAGTGACCAAATCATAAACCTGTTGGAATTGAAACAGTAGAATATTGTTACAAATCAGCTTCTTATTAGAACCTCATACTCATCTGATAGGTACCAAAATGAAGCTATGTTTTCAAAGCGAATATTTCTACTTAGTAGAACATGTTTAATTTAAATGTCTTTCTCTGGAGAATTACTGAACACATGAAGTTGACATCCCAGACAAGTGCCAGACCTTTATTTGATTAAAACTCTGAGATCCCTTTTCAGTAAATCAAGTGTCATTCGAATTACCAGTAGATGGACAACATTACAAGCTGATGATGTTGGTTTACTCTAGAAAAAAAAAGTGTCATGCTTTTGTTTCTGAGTCTGAATTGGACTGTTGTCTGACTGAACACTGACTGAACCCCCAGTGAGTGAAAACTCTTCCATGCATAACTACTAAAGTAGTTCATGGTTTGGTAGGGAAGACAGGAGTAACACAAATGAATCTTTTAAAAGTCAAGAGATTATACACTAACAGCAGCATTGTGAAATTATCAGCTGTGAGGGACACAGTTCTTCTCAGCACTTCAGTGCCCAAGGACAGTCCTGAGAGATCTCTTGTGGAAAATGCCCATCCACATCCATAGAAAGGCTATGGAGTCTGAATGCCGAACAAAGCATACTGTGTTCACTTTTTTTTTTTAAAAAAATCTTCTTTTATGTTTTTTCTTTCTTTCTCATGTTTTTTTTCCAACTTAGTTCTAGTTCTTCTCCCACAGTGTGACTAATAAAGAAATATGTTAAATGCGATTTTACAAATACAACCTATATCCCATTGTTTGTTGCCATGGGGAGGGGATGGGGATAGGGAGGGAGGATGGTAGAAAAATGTGGAACTCAAAAGCTTGCAAAAAGATGAGTGTAGAAAACTATCTTTGCATGCAACTGGGAAATAAATAAACTAACAAACTTATAAATAAATAAGGGGAACAAATAAATGTCAAGAGATTAGAACTCTATAGAACAAAAGAAACATTAAGTGCTAGTTAATAAGGTATATTACAGTCTGTAGAGATTGCCTGTTAGGATAATTGCAATGACTGTTGGAGGTCTTCTCAAAAGAGTTGAATGCTGAGTTTTCTTTTGAAGTCAGATGATTTTTTTTTTTTGTCAAAGGGAATAGGGGATGAGAACACAGTTCTTTGGTGAGGCGCAGTATGAGTTTATGTAGCATATGGAGAATAGTAAGAAGGTAAAAAAAGGTAGAATGCTCTGAGAAATTCACCAGCATTGGGTTTTGAAGCTTGTGAACTGGAGTGTGGGGCCTGTAGTAATGGGAAGTCCCTGTAGCATTCTGAAAGGGATAAAGCCATGGTTAGATTTGAGCTTAGGGAGTAGTAGCCCTTGTTCCTGTGTTGGATAGAATGGAGGCAGAGGCCCTCAAGGAAGAACACATGTAAGATCAGGTTAGCATCTTTCTCTGCTCTTCTACCATGTTTGGCTTTCGCATATGTAGAATGATGTTTCATGAGCATATTCTTTCATGGTTTAGATCTCAGTCAAAGTTATGATGCAATTGAAAGAATATTGAACTTGTAGTTTTAAGACTTGGGTTTTAGTCCTGAATTTATTGCTGAATGACTGTGTGATCTTGAACAAGTCTCATCTCCCTTGACTTCCTTATCTGTGAAATGGGGAAAATGACCATTATCCTACCTATTTTATAGGATTGCTGTGAGGATTAAATGAGGTATCTTATGTGAAAGTGCTTTGTAAATCATAAGGTATAGATAATAAGGCATAATTCTTAAGCAAATTGTTTGTCCCAGGACTTAGTAAATGAAGGATATGATCAAAGATCATTTTAATAATATAATATCTAAGTCACAACATTGTCTTTGCTTTAATATTTTACAGTGAACAGGAAATTAATGCTTTGGTTAATGTTTTGTCTGGATTTATAAGAACTATTGTGAATATTGTTTCAAGGATGAACTTAGTGACTAGGCAGTGTTGGGCTGGTCTAAGTTAACTCATTGGTAATAATTTGTGTGTGTGTGTGTGTGTGTGTGTGTGTGTGGTTATGTCCGATTTCTCAAAAATCTATAAGTATTCTCAATAATTCAGCACATTCTAGGTACTGAATGTTAACTATGAGAAATGTAACTGTAACACTGATCAGACTTTATTTCTTCAAGGTCATTTTCCTCTTGCTTTTTATTCTTATCAAATAAAGGAGTTATTTCCAAATAAGTGACTTTGTTTCAAAAAGAAGACTACCAAGTGATCTCATACTTAGCTCATGCTCAGGGGCTACACTTGCTAACAATATCTCCTTCATTACCATGATTCCCACAGTCTCTGTAACCTGCAGAAAACAGAATGGAATCTCAAAAAATATATCAGCCACCTTCCTTTTGTCTGCCTTCATACAATACCCTCCCTCATTAAACCAATGCATTGTAGATTTGTAGTTTGGTTTGATTATTTTTGTCATTTCTACTTTTATTTCTTAGCGTAGGAGCTGTGGATATTAGCCCCTAGTGGCTCTGAATTGAGTGAGGAGTTTGACGTGGCCCAGAAGCATGGGAGATCTACATGCAGGACTGAGCAGCCATGCCAACTAACCCTAGTGATTATGACTAGAATATTTTGAAGCAGTCAAAGCGGTTCAGAAATACTAGGCTTTGGTGGGCTGGTGTGGTGCAGTGGAAACACCATACTTGTCTAAAGAAACTCATGTAGATACACAAAGAACTCACCAACCAACTTAGATTTTAAAAAATGCTGACAATGGACACAAGGTCAGGGAACAGAGGATCTCTTTAAGATATCATAATTCTAAAAAAAATATATTTAGGCTTTTAAACCACAAAGTGATCAGAGTACTATTTGAGAAAAGCAAAGGACAACAAAAAAGATTTGAGGTTTCCCTTAGCTCTATTTGTAGAAAAGAGAAAGTCAAAGAAGAGGTAGACTCTTTCCTTAGGGTGAATTGGACCACGATGAATGACAACTCAAAGAAAGCAGAACTTCCTATTTCTTACTTTGTTTCCATTTTCTCTCAAAAAGAAAATAACCATTATCAAAAGAAATTATAAAACAAAATGTTTAATTGAATTATATCTTTGGATCAAGAAAGAACTGATAGTGATTGTTGAACCACTATCAAAAAAAGAGAGAGGTACCATAAGACCAATGAGAGGTGAAATTTTTCCTGTTTCTTACAGGGAGGAAAGTAAGAAAAGAACAGTCTTTAAACCATAGGTCAATGACCTTAACTTCAATTGCAGGATAAATTCTAGAAAGGATGACTTAAAGAGATGGTTGCTTAATATCCAGGAGAAGGAGTGATTAGAAACCACCTGCATGGTTTCCTGAAAAAATATCAAGCAAGATTAAGCTCATTTACCTTTCTAAACTAGTAGATGAAAATAATGCTGTAGTTAAAGTTGACCTGGTTTTAGAAAAGCTTTTCAAGTATTTGGTACTGTTCTTGTGCAGCAGATGAAGAGATATGGATCATTTGCATAGATTAAGAATTTGTTGGGTGGCTAAACTCAAAGGGTAGTTAGTTATTGATGCTTCCTTGTCATTGAGATAGGATGATCTCCAGAAGATTAGCTCAGGGATTGCTACTTGCCCCTATCATGCTTAATATTTTTGTAAGTTTACCAGGTTTCAAACATTTTCACCACATTTTTTAAACAGCTCAGTTCATATTCTAACAGCATTCAGATTAAAAGGAAAGTCACTTTTTAAACAGCATTTCTGATCTAATGGTTTCCCAGATTTCACACCAGAAGAAAAATTTTAGAATAATGATATAAATTATATAAATTATTTAAAACATGAAACAAAAGTTATCAGTCAGGTGACAGCAGTTAAGTTCAATGTGTTTCCAAAATAACTTAAATAGAAAATCCTTCATTTTATTATTTGTGGCATTCTTTTACTAAAATTGGATTCAAGATCTATATAGAGTACTAACTTTTATTCACCCTTGACATGTCCCAGGCATTGTCTTTACAATCAGATAATCCTTGAAACAGTCATGGGAGGTAGGTGGCAACATAATATTCTTTACAGAAATGAAGTTACTTGCTTAAAGTCACACAATGAATACATTTTTGAGAGTTTATTTTAACTCAGGTTTCCATGATCCATGCATCTTCCAGCATTGTATATAATTTTTATATTTTTAAAATTTTTAATTTTTTCACCAGTTATCTTGATTTTCAGGTGCCTTCCAGTATAGTATATTTTTTTTCCAGTTACATATAAAAAATAGTTTTCAACATTTGTTTTTGTAAGATTTTGAGTTCCACATTTTTCCCCTTCTCTTCCTTCCTCTTCCCCCTCCCCTTGATAGCAACTAATCTAATATAGGTTGTACAGGTCCAACTCTGTTAAATGTATTTCCATATTAGTCATCCAGCATAAAAATGTCTTTAAGACAAATAATAAATGTATTTTACATTAAGTTCTGATTTACCACAATTATTCTAATAGGAGAATATATCGCAGTATAAATGAGATCACATTATGATTTCATTGCAGGACAAATTTCAGCCAAATTAAATCTGGATTTATAATCACTAATGATAACATTAAAAATTTCAATTTTCCTAAGGATCATTAGTTAGCAACATCTCACATTTTTGTGTTTGTTGTTGTCAGCTCATTTTCAAAGATTTGTGATGGCCCTTTCACTTTTTTGTCTTTTGTAACCTCAAATTGATTGGGGGAGTACTTGTCAAAGAGACCTAAGGAGAATAGAGAGGGTTTTCACCCCTTTCCCCAACCCCTTTGGTGGGGAGTCCATAGGCTTTAAAGAACTCTATATTGTCTGTTTAAAATTGTTAAAAGGCATTTCTCTAAAAGTTCCTCAAATCTTTCTTATCTCAGTGGGATCAAACCCTTCTTTTTTTTTTTTAGGTTTTTTTTTTCAAAGGGTTAAGTGGCTTGCCCGAGGCCACACGGCTAGGTAATTATTAAGTGTCTGAGATAGAATTTGAACCCAGGTACTCCTGACTCCAGGGCCAGTGCTTTATCCACTACACCACCTAGGCACCCCGGGATCAAACCCTTCTTAATCTCCTTTCCAAACTCCAAATCCTTTCTTTCTTCAAGTAACCCTCAACCCATATGACCATTGCAAATGGACTCCATCTTTCTGTAGCTTTTTACACATTCTCCTCTTTCTACTTTCTGAAGCCTTCTCTCTGGAAATTAACCTTTCAATTTATCCTCTGGATGACTCACATCTCCTTACTTTCACTGCCTTCTTAAGTCAATCTCATCTCATTTCTTGATCATATTCTAGTCTAATATTCCACTGAATCTCTTTTATACGGATTTTTGTATATAGCACGAATTACTTCAATAGTCGTATAGTCTACTTCAGTTTAGGTGATTTAGCTATTAATTTACCTAAGCAATTTAAGTCTGCAGAGGCATTTCAAACTAGCTTCAGTTCTGCTTATTCTCCAGTAGTTGATTCCATTTCTATTGGACATATCCTCTAGTGCCCTCCAAGAATAGAGGCTTTGTTCTTGACTGAAATCTGAAAACTCCCAAATCAACTGAGATGTTTTAGCAGCTACCATAACTAGGAAATTTTCAATAAAGGCGATACATTTCAGTTATACATTTTAGCCTCTCATTTATAATGCTAAAAATTTTCATAAACCCAGAAAAAAAATTGTTCTTTTTCTTGTCTTTTGTTATCTCTACATTCTCCAACTTGGCTAGACTTGGAAAGAGAAAGAGAAAAAGTTTCAGCTTTTCCTTCTCATCTCCCACCAAAAGCCTAAGCAAAAGTCAGTAAGAATCCCTGCTTAATATTAATATTATCCACAGCTGGGAGAGCTTTTTGGCGTCTATTAGCCTTCCTCACACTTCTTGCTCATCTTCTGTTTTATCTTATAGCAGTTTAATTTTTTCCCTGGAGAATGACAAAGTATTTCTCATTGAAGTTCTCCAAATGAAAACAGAAGCAGCAAACAAACCTTGTAAGCTTGAGAGAACTTCTGAAATGGACGCCCCATTAATGGGGCTTCACAGCACTAATTGTGTTGCTTCTTTCCCAAAGCCTTCTAAAATCTTTACTACCTTCTTTGATTATTTGCTACAAGTTTGATTTTCAACATGAGCAATTAATAATAATCAAGACTCTCATATTGATCTGGCCAGATTCTCTACCTCTTTAATTACAAATCTTGGTTGCCAAGTTCCATTTGTGCTAGTTGCTCCTTGTCAAACTGGTGGTCTTTCCCCCCTTTTCTGAATATTTTTGACAGCTTGCCTAATGGAAGTCCACAGGAGGCTTACTCTATGACAACCCCATTCATTGATACTGATTCTAACATTACCTTTGTGTTCCTGGGCAACCTAATGGGTGGGTAAGGGCCTATACTTAGCAAGCTACTTTCCCATGTACTCTGTTCCATTTCTTGATGCACAAATGAAAAATTAGTTTGGGGATCAGGACTTATTTCTTCTTATCCAGTCTGAGTTTCTGGGAGTCAAATTCTCTACTCCTTCACGTCCAGTGAATTGCCTGGAGCAAGGATGAATAATGGGGTTTGCTTCTCCCAGTAGCCAGGCAATGTTTGAGTACCATTTTGCAGGGAAGTGGAGGAGGTCCTTCTTCAGTGACAGTCACAGTCATGGGTCCCTCAAAATTCTCCTGGTTGGCTCAATTTGTTCTGTTAAAAAGAAAATTCTATATTCAGGTCTTTGCACTGGGGGAAAAAAAGATAAAAACTCAGCATGAAAAAATTAAGAATTTATTAAAAACACCAAGACTGAAACCCATAGGTATGAATGCTCATGAGAGAGCCAGCAAGGGGAATTCAAACAGTGAGTGCTTTTAAAGAATACTTTCTTAATAGGAGCAAGATCACTCTGATAGGTACAGGGGAGAGGCCACTGAATCTCAGCTGCTCAACCATTAGTTACTGCATATGGGAATGGATTCAGAAATAAGGTGGGGAGGGGGAGGGTATGGGAATAAAAAGACCAGGTGACTACTTGTTGAATGATGGTATTTCTCCTTCCTTCTTGAAGAAGGTCATAATTGCAGGAAGACCAGGCCATGACAAATAAATTAACTGGATTTGTGTGAGCTGTGCTAAGGGACAAGCCTCTCTTTCTCCTCTGGGGCCATCTGGGTCCAGTGGCTATATATGAACCTAGGCAATTAGAGATGGTCCTGGATGCAAGATAGTTTAGGGTAAAGTGACTTGCCCAAGGTCACAGGCTAGTAAGTGTCAAGTGTCTGGGGCCAGATTAGAACTAAGGTCTTCCTGACTCCAGGGCTAGTGCTCTATCCATTGTGCCACTTGCTAAATAGCAAGTGATACAAAGGACAAGGAAATGGCATCAAAGTACCAGCAGATTGACCAGTCTTCTCATTATATACTTAACTACAAGTCAAATTGGAACCAATTGAGTCACTTAGGGCACAAAGTGCAAAAACTCTACCTCTCTAGGCCTCAGCTCTTCAATTATAACATGGGGAGTGGATGGACCTTTCTATCTCTATTTCATACTCCATTAATAGCTTATTTTAGGCAAAGGTCACCTCTATGCTTATATCCTCAGGACTTATATTTTCATGTATTTGTTTCTTCTTAAAAACTATGTGTTCTGGTCTTCTCTTCTGGGGCATACATAAGATTTTTATAATTTGCAGTAACTGTCAATGTCATCACAACTCTAATCTTAATTTTTTTCCTGTTCTAGTTCTTCTCTTTTTGCCCTTTATTTCTAGCAGAACTACCTTTATTTTAGGAAAAATCCATGTTCTTTCTCTACTTTTCTATGGTCAACACTTTAATTGTAGGCCTTTAAAACATGTTTTGCTTTTTTTCTTCATTGCAAATGAAAAGATTCTTTAAGAATAGCCCATTCTAAAGCAGTGCTTCTATTTATATTACATTACCCTGGCACCTAAAGGCAAGAGAGGCCTATCTTCTATCTGTTTATTTTGTTTCCACTGCATAAATTGAGTATTTTTCAATGAAGAGCAAAACCTTTTTTAAAAAAAAAGCATCTGCATTGGAAACAAACTCCTATAGTTTTATTATTTAGCTAAAACAATGCTTCATTTAAACTCAAAGAAAATATTTCCCTGAAATTGGTTGAGACTTTCTATTACCAATCTCTATCAGTTGAATATTAACTAGTTTTAGGTTGTACAGTGGTTAGAGCAATGGCCTCAGAGTCGGGAAGACTGGAGTTCAAATATAGCCTCAAACATTTGAATCTTACTGTGTGACCTGAAGTCATTTAATCCTGATTACTTCAATCCAGGGCCATCTCCAGTCATCCAAATTTATATCTGGCCACTGGACCCAGATGACTCTGGAGGAGAAAGTGAGACTGGTGACTTAACCCAGCATTCTTACTCAAAACCAGTTAATGTGCTTCTCATGACATCATTTTCCTGATGTCCTGGCCTTCTTTGAAAATGAAGGACAAACATTAAACACCCTGAAACTAATTACTTAAATAAGGTGTTTTCTCGAGTTTCCACTAAAAGACCTCAAGATTTTGTTAGCCATCTTACTAATTAAACATAAGAAATATTAGCAAACTAATATTTTTAACATTTTAAAGAATTGAACATTTTTCATTATGAATAATTCAGTAATTGATTGTGGTATTGGATGACTTTTTTGTGGGAAGGGGTGTCGGCAATGTAGAAGGGTTTTGAATTATAATTTCATCCCCATAAGAAACTACTAATGTTTTTTTTTAATTTTTTTATTTTAGGGGTTTTTTTGCAAGGCAAATGGGGTTAAGTGGCTTGCCCAAGGCCACACAGCTAGGTAATTATTAAGTGTCTGAGATGAGATTTGAACCCAGCTACTCCTGACTCCAGGGCTTTAACCACTGCTCCACCTAGCTGCCCCAAAACTACTAATGTTTAAAGGACATCTGTCAAAGTAAATTGAAGCATCCTTTGAATAATAAAGTTACCATTGCCTACCTTTCCATTTTTCTTATACTTTGCTCCTGAACCTAATGTTGACTTTCTTGCTGTTCCTTTCAAGAATCTTATAACTCCCTACTCCCTGCTGTTTCTGGTTTTGTATTTTGTTTCTTTAATTTTTATTTCCAGTTTCAAATTCTCATCCCCGTTCTCACTCATTGAGAAGGTAAGCAATGCAATACCTACTGTATGTGCAAAACATATTTCCATATTAGCCATGTTGCCAAAAAAGTGAGGAAAATAAAATGAGAAAAATATGCTTCAATCTGCACCTGTAGCTCATCAGTTCTCTCTCTGGAGATGCGAGGCATTTTTCTTCTTGAGTTCTTTGGAACAGTCATAGATCATTTTATTTATTAGAGTAAATAAGATTTTCACTGTTGATCATCATTTTAATATTGCTGTTGCTATATACAGTGTTCTGCTTCACTTTAGATCAGTTCATATAAGTATTACCAGGTTTTTCTGAGACCTTCCCCCCTGTCATTTTTTTAATTTTAGGAAAGATTTTATTAATTTTGAATTTTACAATTTTTCCTTAATCTTGCTTCCCCACCCCACCTCCCACAAAAAGGCAGTCTGTTAGTCTTTACATTGCTTCCATGGTATACACTGATCTAAGTTAAATGTGATGAGAGAGAAATCATCCTTAAGGGAAAAAATAAAGTATAAGATAGCAAAATTACTTAATAAAATAACGTTTTTTTTTTTAAATTAACGATAAATAGTCTTTGGTCTTTGTTCAAACTCCACAATTCTTTCTCTGGGTACAGATGTAATTCTCCATCTCAGATACCCCAAAATTATGCCTAATTGTTGCACTGATAGAATGATCAAGTCTATTAAGGTTGCCTTGTCATTTTTTTTTATGGCATAATAGAATTCCATCACAGTCATATATTTTCCGACATTTTCCAGTTGATGGACATCTTCTCAATTTCCAAATCTTTGCCACAACAAAAAGAACTGATGTAAATATTCGGGTTCATATAGATTTTTCTTCTTTTTTTTGATCTCTTTGGGATACACACTTAGTAGTGGCCTTACTAGGTCAAAGGATATGCACAATTTTATAGCTCCATAGCACCATTTGTTCTCTGGAATTGTTTTTTTGTTTGTTTGTTTGTTTTTTAGGTTTTTTCAAGACAAAAGGGGTTAAGTGGCTTGCTTAAGGCCGCACAGCTAGGTAATTATTCAATTTCTGAGATCAGATTTGAACCCAAGTCCTCCTGACTCCAGGGCAAGTGCTTTATCCACTGTGCCACCTAGCCGCCCCTCTCTGCACTTGTTAAAACCAGTACACAGCTCCACCAATAATGAATCAGTGTCCCAGTTTTTCCATATTTCTGCCATCATTTATCATTTTGTTTTTCTATCATATTGTGAACACATGTGGGAGTATTAAGATTTGCGGGGGGGGGGGGGGGATCAACAGTTTAAGATATGCCAGTGATACCAATCTGATGACAGAAAATGAAGTGTAATTAAAAAGTCATTTGAGGTAGACTAGGTGGCTCAATGGATAGAGCACCGGCCCTGGAGTCAGGACTACCTGGGTTCAAATCCGGCCTCAGACACTTAATAATGACCTAGCTGTGTGGCCTCGGGCAAGCCACTTAACCCCATTGCCTTGCAAAAAAAGATCACTTGAAGGTGAAAGAAGAGAGTGAGTATAAAAGTTGGTTTGAAGCTTAACATTAAAAAAAAAAATAACATGGAAGCACTGTCAAATTTTATGTTCTTCATTTCAAAGATCACTGCAGATAGTGGCTGTAGCCATGAAATTAAAAAAACACTTCCTCCTAGGAAGCAAAACTAAGGCAAAACTAAGAAATGCACTAAAAAAGCAGAGACATCACCTTGCCAACAAAGTTTAGTATAATCCAAGCTTGATTTTTCCTGGAGTCTATAGCTTTGAGAATTGGATTATAAGGAAAAAATAACTGCAGAATTGATTCAGATATGAGGGAATTTTTTTATTTGTATTCTTAGTTCTTTTAACTTGCATTTCTTTATATAAGATAGCAAGCATTTTATTTCATATGACTATTAAAAACTTGAACTTCTTCCTTAGAAAAGAGATTGTTCATATTCTTTGACCTTTTATCAATCAGAAAATGGCATTTGAGCTGAAGCTTGAAGGAACACAAGGAAACTCAAAGGTAGAGGGAAAGTATTTTAGGCAAAGGAAAGACCAAAGTTGAAGGCATGGAATTAAGAAATGGAGTGTTATAGTCAAGGAAGAGAAAGCTGCTCTCCTTTTCCCCTATTTTATTTTTTTTTAGGTTTAGGTTGTTTGTTTGTTTTTTTCCAAGGCAAATGGGGTTAAGTGGCTTGCCCGAGGCCACACAGCTAGGTCATTATTAAGTGTCTGAGGCCAGATTTGAACCCAGGTACTACTGACTCCAGGGCAGGTGCTTTATCCACTGCACCTTGAAGCCACCCCTCCCTTATTTTATTCATATAAGCATTTAGAGATATAAAATTTCCCCTAAAAACTGCTTTATCTGCATCACATCAATTTTGATATGATGTGACTTTAGATATCTTAATCAAATAAACTTTAATATTCTTCCAGTTCTCCCATTCACCTTCTCCACCTGATATTGATCCCCATTAAATGTGAGAAGAGGAGGAAGAGGAGAGTATTAATTTTACAATTGTCTTTAATTTCTATAGCATTGTATTCGTACATATGAATTCCCCTTTCTCCCTGTCTTGTTTAGAGTTAAATCCTTTATAAGGGCCAAGTCTGGTGGCTAGTGGTAAAATTCATATTCCTTGCTTTAATATCTCCAATTGAATTATGCATTGGTAGGCTCTTATGCTAATGGTATATGCAAACTGTGTGAGATATATTGCAGTAGGAATTCTCTTCTGGATATGGACTGGACCAGATAAGTTCCAAATTCATTCCAAAATCCAAAGATTCTTACCATCACCATTTTGTCCTATTTAGGGATTACTTGGCCTTAAACTAGCTAAGTCAGTAAGACTTAACTAAAAGGCCTTGCCTAAAAATATTATGAATAGGAATCCATGCTGCGCCTACTATGGAGATTTCAAAGCCAAAATATTTCAAGCCAAACTAATTTTTGATATGCCTTTCTACTATTAAATACATTGGTATTTCATGTAAATTTTAATGGCTATCCTCAATGACTGGGGCTTAGAAAATATTTCAAACCTTTATGTGTTTCAAATAAAATGGCATATTCATTTTATATTGCCTATATCCAGAAGCTTTCCTAATGATGTGTCTATTTTTCTTTTGGAATTCAATTACACCTTAGCTCTTACAACAATGGAAAATTAATACATTTAACTCTGAGACCATCTGCTCTTCAGGGTCCCATTTCCAATCTGGCATTCCTTGTTTTTTTGTATGGTAAAATTTAGAGTTCATTGTATTTGATTCAAGTGGTGGAGATAAGAGATATATCACATTTTAGAGAATTTCTCTTACTTTGCATGTTTTCATTATTTTGGAGCAATTCTAATTCTGAATTTATATATTTATAGGCATGGTATTTTTTTAATGTAAATTCTTCCCTGTACACAGGAAAACAACTTTTTAATGAGAAAGGATTTGTACTTATGTTGCACAGAAACAAAAGAATGTTTCAGGAAATAATTATGACCGTGAAAGGATTTCTCCCTCCTCCCCAAGAACCTTTTATTTATTTAATAGGTTGGCTTAGGGCCTTTGATTTGACTTTTATATTGAACAAGGACTCCAATGAGTAAATTCCCTCTCCTGGTACTGATAGATAACATCCAATAACTTAGTCTTAGAGTATTGACTAGGGATTCTGAGAAGTTACATGACTTGCCCATGGTTATACATTCAACTATGTGTCAAAATCAGTACTTGAACCCATGTTGTCATGAATCTAAAGCCGATTACCTATCTACTCTGTAACATTGCTTCTCATTTTTTCAGTGTAGACAAATTATTAAATTGGAAAGATATTCATTGTCTTATTCTTTTCAAACATATTGAAGTGATCATAGTATATGGATCTCTTGGTTTTGGTGCTTTAAAATATCCCAAAACTGCATAAGTAACCTGAGAATAATAACTGTGACAGTTTGTGCTTTGTTGTGACTGATCTTTGGAGAAAAGGTCAGCAATGGATCATTTCTCATTTACATTTTTCACTGTATGAGATTATATTTCATTGAATTAGATAACAAATGGATGCAACAGGCCATATATGATTGAGGTCAATAGACCCTAAAATGCTAATCTCCCTTAGATACTCCAATTTCATTGTCATTTTTAGAACCAAAATAAGATTTTTTTTTTTTGTGGTTAGCTCTCCACAATTTAGCAAATTATTAGTTAATTATTTTGTATATGTTACCACTTCTGAGACCATATGTTTAATTCAGTTTCTCTTTTGATCAGATATGAGACCTTTTGAAAATTATGGAATCATCGGATTTCAAAGTTAGAACCTCACAGGCATCTAGGATATCCTATAACTTTATATGAATTCCCTCAGAAACATATCAGGAATTTGCCCCCCAGCCTTTGCTTAAATACTTCCAATGAGGGATCATCACCATATAATGAGTTACTTCTTTCTACTTTAGGTTAACTCATTATGAGAAAGGTTTTATTTATATCAACCCTACAATTGGCCCCTCACAAATTTTACCCTTGTTCTGCCCCTCAGGTCTTTTTGTTCTTGAGAATAGATCAACTTTCAGAAAGCTGAATTTTAATTTTTATTATATATGACAAACCTTCTTATACCACTTCCCAGTATTTATTTCTTCTTCTGTCTAGGCTAAACACCTCAGTTCCTTTAATCAAACCTGATCTGCATCATTTCTTGGCTTTCACTATTTGTCCTTTTCTGGACACTGGCTAGTTAATATTCCTGTCTTTCCTACAATGTAATATGGAGAACTAAATAAACCAATTATTTATTTAGGACCTATTGTATACCAGGCATTGTGTTATTCTCTGGGGAGATCCAAGTATAAAGAATAAAGATATCCTTAAGAAACAAAAGATTAAATTATCCTAGAGGAGACAATAAATTGATACCAGAAAGATATAAAAGTAATAGATGCAAATGTAAATAAAGTACTTTGACATAATGGCATTTAGGAGTCAGCATTGGAGAAACTGGGCAATGCTTCTCAAAGAAAATGAAAACTTAAACTATATATTAAAGGAAGAGATGTACTCAAGATAGAGGCAAAGGAGTCAATCCCAAACATGCAGGTTGGCCCAGATTAAATGTGGAGTGTCATATATGAGAAACATACAAGAGGTCAGTTTGGATGGATTACAGAGGATAGAAGGGGAAGTAACATCCAGAAAGACTAGGTTGAAGCCACCTTTTATAGGATTTAAAAAAGGAAAAAACCCAGAAACATAATTCCACACAATGCTGCAGATGTGGTTTGACCAGGGGAAGGACAATGTGACTATGAACTCTTTAGTTCTTGAACAATATGTATCTTAGTAAACACAACATCGCCTTTACTTTTGTAACTACCATACTATCCCATTAATTCATATTGATTCTTTTCTAGAAATCTCTCCCCCACTTTGTGTTTCTGCTAATCCATACCTCCCCCATTTTATATTTATTTATGAAGTTGATTTTTTTTTAAACACAAGTATAGGAGTGTACATTTAGCCCTATTTGATTCATTCTCACATTTGACTTTTCTGATCCTGATTCTCTTCCCATTTGTTGCTTATCTCAACAAGCTCACAGGCTTTTTCATAGTTTATAGGTATGTTAGACATGCTTCTAGCCATATTGTTTATTAAAGTATTAAATAGAATAGGGCCAGACGTATAGCTCTGGGATATACCATTTTAGTTCTCCTTTGCTTTTATTATCATAGCATTAATGGCCACATTTGGGGGCCAACTATTGACCAAAGGTCAAGTTAATCTGTTTATAATATCTAGCTTATTTCTTTCTTCCATTTCCAAAAGAATAGCATGGGAAATTTTGTCAAATGTATTGCAAAAATTCAAGTAAAGTCTATTTATAGCATTTTTAAATGCTTTAGGTTTTCTGGAAACTACTCTTTCCTGGTTCTCCTCACTATTTCTAATTAATTAATAGTTGTCCTTCAATTTCTTTTTTAGTAATTTTAAAAATTTATTTAAGGCAATGGAGTTAAGTGACTTGCCTAAGGTCACACAGCTAGGCAATTATTAAATGTCTAAGTTCACATTTGAACTCAGGTCCTCCTGACTCCAGGGCTGGGCTCTATCCATTGCACCACCTAGCTGCCCCTGTCCTTCAATTTCTATTTTTTTAGGTTTTTTGCAAGGCAAATAGGGTTAAGTGGCTTGCCCAAGGCCACACAGCTAGGTAATTATTAAGTGTCTGAGACCGGATTTGAAACCCAGGTACTCCTGACTCCAAGGCCGGTGCTTTATCCACTACGCCACCTAGGTGCCCCTGCCTGTCCTTCAATTTCAAAGAGGACCACACCAACCAAATTAATGGTGGCATGCCTTACACATTGTGGTTATCATAGGGAGTGGTATGTTGTACAAAGAAATGCTTCTCATTTGCTTTTTCAAGAACCATTTCACCCCATGGCCTAATAGGAAGCAGTACTTGTGGTGATGGTATGAATTGTAGCAGTCATGTGGCCTTTGTGCAGTTCCTATCCCATATCATGAAGGCACCTCAAGTATGCTAGGCAAAGAGCCGGCATGTGGTTATCTGGTGACAAGTTTGCAACAAGGCATGTTTAAATCTGTTTCTCTATGAACTAATCATCAGTGTGAGTTAGATTTTTCACTTGAAGATCTAGTTGTGCCAACAACAACCCAGTCTATCCAAACCTGTCTCTTCTTCTTCAGGTCATATCCACTAGTGAGGTGTAGGGTGTGTTAACAGAAGACTAGTACCTCTGGTATGAGGGCCGCTGAGCCCTTTTCAAGACAACTTTTTACCTTTGATCTCCACCTGAGCCACTGAACTCTGACCTTTGACTTGAAGAAGCTGTAGCATACAAAGGGACCACTCTTTAAGCAGACAGGTTAAACCAAGTTTAGGGTAACAGAGGGAGTCTCAAACTCATTGGTGAGTTGTGGAGGGGTGGCTACCCCAAGCATGTGAAATCTTCCACTGATGAACTGGGTGGATGAGAACACTATGTTCCTACAGCTATGAATGCAGCTGAAGCAGGTGCTGTGGAGTGCTTTAAAGCTTGGTTAGACATAAAAGTTGTCAAGGTCATCCACTGCTTCTAGAGCTATCACCAGTTGTCTTGACTCTGTGTTGCCATGCTGGATCATGATGACTTTGGAAGAGAGAGTGAGGCTGATGACTTGCTGCAGCTCTGCCTCACTTAAATCCATTTAACACACATATCAAGAGATATCATCCCTATTTTACCTTTCCTCAAAGTCCTTTATGCAACAGGTAAGTGACAAGGCAGTTTGTGCAGATTCACTGGGAGCTGTAGTCACTACCCTGTACACAAGCAGCCCAGTCCATAGGGTCATTTCCCCACTAAAAACAGCAGTGGGGAAGGATGGTACTGCACGCCTCCTGATGTGAGTAAGGGGCTAGCAAAGGTGCCCTAAAAATTGTCTGCTTACCCAAACCTGGCCTGATTACCATGGCAGGCCAGGGATCCTACCCTGCAGTCAAGCCAAAAAATGTGCAAAATATTTTTCAAAGAAGATTCCATTTACCATTGGTACATGGAACATTCACACACTCATAGACAACACAAGATCCAGTAGAGCTGAAAGACAGATAGCTCTTATTGCAAGAGTACTCAGCAGATATCATATCCAAATAGTAACCCTGAGTGAAACAAGGCTGGCAAATAAAGACCAGCTTACTGAGGTCATGGCTGGATACGTATTTGTCCGGAGAGGTCACAGTGAAGGGGAGCACCATGAAACTGGGGTAGGTTTTGTAATCAAAAGTAATCTAAACAACAATCATGAATTCCTCCCAAAAGGAGTGAACAGAAAGCCTATGACAATGAGATTACTGCTTCCAGGAAAATGTCATGCCACTATCACCATTGCCTATGTTCTCACCTTGATGAACCCTGAGAGAGTCAAAGAAGAATTTTATGAAGACCTGGCGACCCTTATCATCAGTGTACCAAAAGAGGATAAGTTTATAATTCTGGGTGATTGTAATGCCAGAATAGGATCAGATTATCAGACATAACTGGGAGTCTTTGGGAGGAATGGACTTAGAAACAGTAATAGCAATGGTCACCTGCTGTTGAAGTCTTGTACATCTCATGACCTTCTCATCACACTGTCTTCCATTTACCCAAATGCTATGAAACTTCCTGGATGCACCCTTGTAGCAAACATTGGCATACAATAGTCTATGTGATTGTATAGAGAAGAGACAGACAGGATGTGAGAATGACAATGACAGTGTATGGTGCAGAGTGCTGGACTGATCACAAAATCATCCTCTAAGCTAAATATTCGCATTCAACCAAAGCGGCAGCCCCAAGGCCAAATGAATACTAGAAGAGATTAGAGCATCTCTGAGTTCATTTGCTGAGTTTGTTGTTAACTTGAAGGGGAAACTGAGGCAATGCATTGTTGGCAATAGTGGAACAAAAATAGAGTGTGCAGCTTTCAAAAATCCGGTGTACAGTACTTTGTTTGCTCATCTGGGTAAGAGTACTCGCAAGCATCAAGTTGGGCTTGATGATAAAGCTGCTAAATGAAAAATGAGAACTCCAAAAGCTTTTACTAGCAGCATAATTCATCCATTTCCAAGAAGGTAGTATTTAATTTCCTCAAAAGTAAAGTACAAGTAAAGCTTAGAGAGATGAAGAAGTCTTGGCACAGTAAGAAGACAGATGAAACTCAGTTTTATGCACATAGTAGCAAACCAATTTCATGATGCTCTGATGGTTATTTACAGGTCAGAGACCTATGGTGCATCTCAGTTGCTCAGGGCTGATGGATCCACTTTGATCAATGATAGGGACATGATCCTAGAGAGATGGGTTGAATACTTCCATAGTGTTCTTAACAGAATTTTGGAATTTATTATAGAACTTGGGAGACACTGACACAAGACCACCCAGAATGGTGTGCTGTCATCAAAGTGGGTGTTGAGCTCTGTAAGGAAGGCAGAACTGAATCAGCTCAAAGGAAACATGAGATACATAAGTTTAGAGTAAGCACCCCAGGTGTTGACATTGACCATTTCTGCCTGACCTGTGGTAGAACATTTCAAGTTGTCACTGGTCTGATCAGGCATGGTTGGACACACTGTACTTTATCTCAAATATAGTGATGTCTCTTTGGTCTTCTTTGATAATAAAGGACAGGACCCAAGCAACACCACCTAGTTATGGGTGAGCACAAGGTTATGTCTGGAACCCTCATCTCTGCTTTTGTCCTATTTCAATTAGTGATCTTAGCAGATCTTAGGGATTGAATTATCATTTCTTTGCTTAAAATTCTTAAATATATATTATATATAAAGTATAGACCATATTTCTTTTCCATTCTCACATTTGCAAGTGTCAATTGGATGTCTCAGAGTGGACATCCAGTAAATATTTTAAACTCAACATGCCCAAAACATGTCAAGATGTTCAAACCATATTTCCCTCAAACATTCCCCCCAACCTTTGCAAACTTCTACCCTTCAGTGGTTTTCGTTTGGGGGACTTTTTTGAAGTAGTTGCTATTGTTTATATTGAACTCAGGGTCATGCTCTTGTATTTGTGTCCTCCATGTATCAAGTTAGTTTTCTCTTTGCTCCTGCTTAGGTGAATGGTTCCTCTCAAATCTTCCTGATCATGTAGTCATTGGATGTTCAAGGTGGGGAAGAATTTGACATTCACTCTGCTTATTCCCACTTTCCCCTTCTTACTACAATTTGTTCATAGGCACTTGGATGTGACTCTTCAGGTACTCCCAATGCTTGGTGCTTAGTACAGTATGTAGAAAGTTCTGACTGGAGATTCCTTCTCTAATATAGACTTTTCTCTTTGAGATATGCGTAATTCTTGCAACAATATCCCAGTACATTTCACCTCTAGATTGCATCTAGTGACCTTGGTCTAACTAGGTTGTTTGTGACTTTAATTGATTGTTTCAATAAAGGTTCATAGAGATTTTTCCCATCTATTTTATGCCTTTGATTTCTATGACTCAATTGTAAAGATGTTCTTACCTTACAAAAACTATCTTTGGGAGCTGTGGAACATTTCTTTTACACAAATTTGATGATGATTCATCAGGAAAATTGCCACAAACCTCATCGTTTTCTGCACATCATTTCTGTTCTTCTTTGATATTTTAAATTTGCTTTAGCATATGAATGACTGGTTATTCTGTGAATTTCTAAACTTTCTGTTTTGTAAGATACTGTCAGTTTTTTTGTCATCAAATTTACCAAGATAGACTGCTATTCAAAGTGTAGTCATTCTGTAATTTAGCTCTTCCTTGACCCCATTTCTCAAGATAATTCTGTGAAAAGGGGAGATAATTAGCCAAAAAGTTTCTTTATTTTGTTCTTTTGTTCACTTTGATCTATAAGTCATATGCTACATAGTCTTTTAGCATTAGCGAGGTCAGTTCCTTGTGAAGGGAGAGTGGTGCCAATCTGACCAACATTTTTTTTTTTTTTTACTTAGAAACTCTTTGCTTCTATTCAGTTTCTGCAATGGGATTGAATCTGCTTATGTGGATATAAAAACTAAGGTTAAAAGGCTTGAAAACTATTCTCAGTCCAAAGTTCAAGATGTTGGCTACCACTGCAACAGTCATCAGCACCCCTTGCAACAACCACATTTGACATCCTGGTGCATTTGAAGGGAGAAGAGTGGGGAGATGGGAGTTTATAACTCTCTGTTGAATTCTAAAAACTTTTCTGATTAATTTTCAAGTATATCAAGAAAATCATATGACTTGATATTTTAGAAATGTCAAGGATTCACAAAGTTGTTGCACTATGGTGATTTGCTAAGTTTTTGTTTTTTTCTCTTTTTTTCTTGAGGTATGAAAATGTTTTTTTTTTTGACAAGTCAAAACAGAGATCAACATGAATCCTTCAGAGTAGTCACTTTGCTAATATTGTAAGATATGTGTTACAATGAAGAATCTTGTCTTTGCTCAAAACCTACATGGAGCTTTTCATTTATAATTGCTTTCCGAGCCTGGAAACTGAGTCTTAGCTTTTGAAACTCTGTATTGATGAGAATTCTTCTCTTCTTGAAGGTCAGTTTCATTTTGGAAAAGTGAAAAGTCTTTTAGAGTCAAGTCTGGTACATATGAAGAGTCAGCTGAAGGAAGTCATATTTGGTCACAAGTGAGAGATGACTTTTGAAGAGTTTTTCTTTTGTGATGCAGAAACGGATGGCACAACCTCTCAAGGTGATGAGTTTGAGCCCATTCTCATTTTAAGGTACTACCAAGATTCACAAACTTGCAAACATCCTTTCCCCATTTCTTACCTTGTGTATCCTCTCATTAACTAAGTTATATTTATTTACCTCTATAGCATTTCTCATATCCCTCCCTTTTTCTCTTCTCTCACTGTTACCACACTAATGTAGACCCTCTTCATTATTTATCTACAGTACTTTTTGTTGCCGTTGAATTGTTTAGTCATGTCTGATTCTTCGTGACCACAATTGTGGGGTTTTCTTGACAAAGATCCTAGAGTGCTTTGCAATTTCCTTCTACACGATCCCCACTTTACAGGTGAGGCAAGCAGAGATTAATTGATTTGCCCACAGTCATATAGCTAGTTAAGTGTCTGAGGTCAAATTTGAATTGAGGTCCTCCTAACTCCAGGCCCTGACACTGTGCCACTTAGCTGCCCAAATATATATTTTACTCTTACTTTTCTAATTATATTGTAATTTGAATCCAATTTCAATGAAACAATTTTTAAACCTTAAAGGACCTTATAGTTATAAGCAACTATTATTATTCTTGTTATTATTAACATTAATATTATTAATCCTTATCTAGTCATTTTATTGTACTTAGCTCTGCAGAATGAAATACATGACCACACTTCTGATTTCTTACTAACCCGATTTATTATGATAGTTCTTGGTAGCAATTGTGCAACAAAGCTCAGCACCTCTTTGAAAATTAATATGCTAGTCTTTCAGCTCTCTGAGTTCTAGTTTTTATGCATTAGTAAAGTTCAAATGTTCAAATATCTATGTATGGGGTTTTGCTTTAATTTTCAAACATCCTCTCCATACAGGAGATGTGTAGCTTAATTTTCATGCATATTTCTTCATTCACCAGGACAATTACTGTACTCATTTCACACATGAAAATTGATGCACCTTAAAATTAGCAAAGCTATTTGAAATGTACTCCTTTCTGTTTATCCTCCTGGCAGTCAGACATAAAATAGTGGGTAATATCTTGATGAGACTAGAAGAACGTTTAGATGACATTTTGGTTCCCCTTCAATTGGATCACTAATTACAGGGATTCATCTTGAAAAACAGCAGGGTTGATGTAACTTATATATCTTGTTTTTGCAAGTGGAGATGAGCAAATCAATAGCTCAATACAGCAAACAAAATCTGTGGGGACGATTGCCTTTTTTCAAACAAATGATGCTGATGTCATTTTTTCAGATGTAGTCATTCAGATTTGTTTATATAGATATAAGAATAGGAAAAATCATCCTTAGATTTGTTGCAATTGAATTTGTTTGGTTATTACATTTTAAAGGATATCCTCTAACAGCTAAGTAAGTGCCATGTCCTAATTTCTTTTAGAAAGATTTTATTTATTTTGAGTTTTTACAATTTTCCCCCTAATCTTGCTTCCCTTCCCCCACCGCCTACAGAAGGCATTCTGTTAGTCTTTACATTGTTTCCATGGCATACATTGATCTCAGTTGAATGTGGTGATCATATCCTTAAGGAAGAAAAATAAATTATGAGAGATAACAAAATTACACAATAATATAATGGGTTTTCTCCTAATTTTAAGGTAATAGTCTTTGACCTTTGTTCAAACTCAATAATTCTTTCTCTGGATACAGATGGTATTCTCCATTGCAAATAGCACAATATTGTCCCTGGTTGTTGCACTGATAGAATGAGCAAGTCCATCAAGGTTGATCATCGCCCCCATGTTGCTGTTAGGGTATACAATATTTTTCTGGTTCTGCTCATGTCACTCAGCATCAGTTCATGCAAATCCTTCCGGGCTTCCTTGAATTCCCATCTCTCCTGGTTTCTAATAGAACAGTAGTGTTCCATGACATACATATACCACAGTTTGCTAAGCCATCCCCCAAATGAAGGACATTTACTTGATTTCTAATTCTTTGCCACCACAAACAGGGCTGCTATGAATATTTTTGTACAAGCAGTGTTTTTACCCTTTTTCATTATCTCTTCAACGTATAGACCCAGTAGTGGTACTGCTGGATCAAAGGGTATGCACATTTTTATTGCCCTTTTGGCATAATTTCAAATTGCTCTCCAGAAAGGTTGGATGAGTTCACAGCTCCAATAACAATGTATTAGTTTCCCAGATTTCCCACATCCCTTCCAACATTACTCATTGTCCTTTCTGGTCGTATTGGCCAATGTGAGAGCTGTGAGGTATCTCAGAGATGCTTTAATTTGCATTTCTCTAATCTCAATGATTTGGAGCAATTTTTCATATGACTTTGGATTGCTTTGATTTCCTCAGCTGTAAATTGCCTTTGCATATCCTTTGCATGTCCTGATTTTTGCTGCTTTAGCAGAGGCTATCTGTTCCCCATGTCCTCCTTCTTCACCCTCTGCCTCTTTGAATCTTTGTCTTCATTCAGGGTTCCACTGAGGTATCACCACTTATTGGAAGCTTATCAAGATGTCTTCCTTTTTTTCGCCCTGAATGATTTATTCATTTATTAAACTGAAATTTTGTTTTATTTTTTCCAATTACATCCAGTGGTAGTTTTTCAACATTAATCCACTTGCAAATTATGAGTTCTACATTTTTCAACCACCTTCCCTTCTCTTCCCCCTACCTATGAAGGTGAACTGTCTGGTAAAAGTTGTACATGTACATTTCCATTTTAACATATTTACATATTAGTTATGTTGGGAAAGAGGAATTAGAACTAATTTGAAGTGGAAAAAAACATGAAAGTGAAAGAAAAAAACATAAAAGAAGTTTTTAAAAAGATGAACGTAGTATGCCTTGCTCTGCATTCAGACTCCTGCTTCTTTTTCTCCGGATGTGGATGGCATTGTCCATAGCAGGTCTCTCAGGGTTGTCCTTGTCAAGATGCCTTCTAGTTGACATCCATCCTCATTATTTTTTTTTCCTCCAGTTACTTTTATGTTTTCTCCTCTAGGAAAATCCAAGCTTCTTAAGACAAGGACTATGTTTTTTTTCTATTTATTTCCTTGTCACAATGTTTTGTTATGTATAGTAGGCTTAATAAAAATGTTTTGGAATTAAATTAGAATGGGATTCTATTGGGGGGGGGATTATTTTTGTATTTTGTCATATGCCAAGCCTTCATCTATTCACTTTGATGGGTATGTTGGATTATGTGGTTAGTGGTGTCATTCTTTTGTATATTAGGACAGATCGTGCTTTAAAAAACACTGTAGAATGTGACCTGGAAGCAGGAACACTATAGGGACACTGCTGCAACCTTCATCACTCAGCAGAGAGGCAAGTAGATCCAATGCATCAAAAAAGCTGTAAGGATGTCAGAAGTTATTTATTGCAGCCTAATATTGAATAGGAATTCCCCCCCCTATAGTTTTCTGATCTTTGTGCATTCAGTTATTATGTGGGATAACTGACTCAAATCTTTCTTTATAGCTTCTTTTCCTTGCTCTACATTCTGTATACTTAAAGCCAAAAGTAACAAATATAATTCATCTTCCTTGATACAGTCATTGAAATATTTTGAAGATAATTACTATGGCTCTATTTTGGCTTAAGTTCTCGAGACTGCATATAACTTTAGCTCCTTTAACTGAATCCTGGGAGCCTAAATTCTATACAATTTATTCCCATAATCTATCCTTAGAATTTTGGGAATTAAAGATGAGTTTTAAATTATATGCTTAATAAATTTGACTTTTTTTTTTGCTTTGGGTCTATAGAGATTTTTTCTTGCTTCCTGACTGGCATCTTATGTGTTATCTTTGTCACCACCTCCTGTCACACTACCCCTACCTCTTAGGTTTTACCTTTTTAAAGTACATGTAGGCCCGAGAGAGTTCATAGCTCAATCTTTTAGCAACACCATAATCACACCATTACAGCTAATATTTTAAGTTAGATTAGCTGGCTGCCAAGTAATTGATTTTTTTCCCTCTTAATTGAGTGGGGGAAAAGAGAGCAACAAGAGGACTGAAAAATATTGAACTGCTAAGGGATGCTAGAGGCTCCAAAGCAAAGTTTAATCTCCTTAGATATTTTGTTAAAGAGTGACTGATTGTACTACTCAGAATTATATGCCATTGGTGGTTGAGCCTCCTGTCGAAGCAGCTGGTTTTTGTTGTTTTGTTTTATTTTGTTTTAGATAATTCAGGCAAACAACCAGTATGTTCTATTTGAAAAATCAATACAGAAAGACTGTTTTGGTATAGTGGAAACAGCAATAGAATTAGAGTCACAGGATCTAAGTTCAAGTCCTGGTGATGCTTCTTATTCAATTTCTGTTTGGGCTTTGGTGTATTACTTCACTTCTCTGGCTCATGAGTTTCTCATCTGAAAAATGATAGGGCAAATCTAAATGGTCTCCAAATAATGTACCATCCATCTCCCTCTTACTCTGTTCTCTATTAATTAAAAAAGGACTGGATCTAGCCTAAAAAGACTTGGGATCAAATTCTGATGCTCCTACTCAGTAACTATAGGACACTGAGTAAATTACTATTAAATCCCTTTAGGCTTCAGGCTCTTCATCGATAAAATGACCACATTGGATTTGTTGCGATTCTATCTATTCTCCCAGCTGAAGAATTTGATAATCCTCTAAAACGTGATCCTTTCCAGATAATTGACTGGTTTGGGGACATAACTGCCTTGTTATTTCAGTTATTTCTACCAATAGATGTAGGGAGAGAGTATGTCTGGAATCACTAGAAGTGAATACTAAAATGCGATTCCATAGTCTTCATACCAGTATGTAGAAACCTCTTCTTAGATAGCTTAAACCTATAATCTGATAAGAAGAAAAGATTTAATTTGTATGTCATTCAGTATGTAGAGCTCAGTGTCACTTCTTAAGCAATTTATTTTCTACTCTAGTAGTAGAAGGGGCATCATATTACTGATGTTGTATTTTTTGAATCATAGAATGTTAGGGCTATGTCTAAGTTCACTTAGCCCTTAAGATGTAGATCAGTAAATCAATGCCCAGCAAATCTACAACAGAGATGAGATATTTTATTCAAGGTCAAATAAGTAGTTAATGGCAGGTACAAACTTGACTCCAGGTCCCTTTACTCTTTCTCCAATGCTCATTCACTTAAACTTATAACCTACTCAAGAAATGGTTGGATTACTTGTTTTCTTTTATGTTTGTAATCAGTAAATTGAATCTAACAGAATATAGAAATACAGTTAACATTTTTATTTGCCTAAAGACTCCAAATAAAGACATGTAGAATCAATTTTTATAATTCCTTGTCTTTAGTACTATTGTAAAGTATTTTTATTTTACATCATCCTAGTGTTACTGGTTGGGAATTTAAACTCTGAGGATGCTGTAGTATAACAAGTATTTAATAACTCATTCAGTAAAATAAACAATTCAAGAATAAACTGTTTATTTTCCATTAACAAAATGTTTCACAAGCGTAATTTCATTTTATTTTGACAACAGTTCAAGGATATAAACACTTAGATTCCCCTTAGAATGTAATCTTCTTGAGGGCAGAGACTCTTTTTCTTTTTTGTCTGTATTCGTTTCCCCAGAACTTAGCATAATGCTTAGTATATAGAAAATGACTGGTAACTGCTTGTTGCCTTCCCATATTTCAGATGAGGAACCTGAAGTTTTAAGAGGTTAAATGACTCGCTTATGGTCACACAACTAGTAAGTATGGAAGGCAGGAAGAAGACTCCAATCATTGCTGGCTTGGACCATCTTTATTTTCATTATAATGTCTTGATTCTAGGTAATTCTTCCAGTAGGATTTCAATAAAAAGCAAATATTCCATGGTTGAAGGAACCTTTTATTGTGATTTGTTTATTTTTGGTTTTGATTTTTTGGCACCACATAGCTTGATATAATTCATGTGAGTCTGGTGCTTGTTAAATTGTTTTGGTTAGGCTCCCTTTTTGACTTGGAAACTCTCTTCATTCTACTAAAGATATTAGACTTAGGGGGAAAAAACAGAACTCCAATGACCTTTAAACATTCTCTCTGAAAAGTGTCACCTTTTTGATCATTTGTTCTTGATATTGTTATGTTGGTGATATGTTTAAAATAGAGATTGTTTTACATACAGATTTCAAATATGCTAAACATTCCTGGTTCTATATATTTGCAAAGTCAAGAATATGGAGCTGAGTCAAAGGTTTTGCATTAAGCAATGAAGGCAGTGGTACCTGTTACAGCCACTTTGGGTAGCCTGTTCAATAATTATTAAATGAATAATAAAAGATACTTTTTAATACTTTGGGACTTTCTGCACACCCTTTCAATCTTCTGCTAATATGCTGTTGTATTGTAGGGGTTTTTAGACAATTGTAGTGCTGCCAGCTCTGAATATTTTGTATAAAATATACAAATGTAATTGGATGTTATTTGGGGAGATCACTGTGAACCTCATTATAATGGGATAAAGCATCTGCTCAGGGGAAACTCATAAAGGGCTTCTCTAGTAATTTCTGAGCTATTGTGAAGTTTTTGGTATAGTATTTATGACTCTCATCTGGTCTGCCACTTTATAGTTTAACAAAGAAAAGAGTTTCAGACATTTCTAGGAAGGTGCATAGTATGTTTCATTTTGAGTCTTTTGGAATTATAATTAGTTTTTGTGTTTATTAGGGTTCTTAAGTCTTTCAAAGTTGATTATATTTACAGTATTGCTGTTACTGTAGGAATTTTTCTCATGGATTGTCTTACTTCACTTTGCAGCAATTCGTATAAGTCTCAGATTTTTCTGAAACCATTCCCCATCATCTTGGTAGTTGCTCCCATTTATAAATATTTTTAAACAGATAGTCCTTTTCCTCCTACTTTGATGTCTTTGCAGCTATATAACCTAGTGCCTGTATTGCTTGATCAAAATGGGTATGCATTTTTATAGCTTTTGGGGTATAATTTCAGATCAGTTGAACTAGTTTGAATTGGTTCCCAATATATCTTAGAAATGAAACCTGTATCAGGGAAAGTTGCTCCAAGATTGTTTTCTACTTTCTTGCTTTTCTTTTATTTTTACTTGCATGCTTTTTTGTTCAAAATATAATTTTATATGATCAAAATTATCCATTTTACCTTTTGCAAATGTCTTCATTTCTTTGTTTATGAATTCTTCCTTTGTTCACAGATCTGACAGGTAGTTCTTGAATGTTACAGTAATTGACTGATGATGATCATGAATAGTGAAAGAGATTATGAGCAGTTATTTTTTCTATTTATTAAGAATTGTCATTAGTTGTTTATGGAGTATTTTAAAATTGTGTTTCCCCTTCTTCCTGTGAATTTTTTGGTGGGTAGTCTCCCAAGTATTTTATACAGTGCTTAGTTATTTTAACTGGAATTTCTCTATCTTTTCCAGATGGATTTTGTTGGTAATATATAGAAATGCTGATTCTCTGAATACCTCTTCCTCTTTTTCAGGGGCTTTCTCTTTGTTCTCCTGTCTTTTCTTCTCATGCATATATGTAGTAAAATATGGGTTGTCTATTCTCTACTACTTTGACTTCATGTTTCACTTTTTCCTTTTGACTTTTGCTTTAATTAGGTGATTAATCAAATCTAGATTTTCTTATATAGTTTTCTATACTATATTCTGCATTGTTTTATCAGATATTAATGGTCGATTTGTAATTTCTTTTGTACTTAACAGCTAGATATTAATCTTAGGTGCCAAAACCTTTCTGCAAATCTTGAGTGGTGTAACTCTTTCAATCTGTATCTATTAAGGTGGTTTTTACACCTGGATTTAGTATTATTCATTAGTAGCACTGCCTTATCTTCTGTGGCTTTTACTGGAGTCCATGATTCAGAAACATCTTTATACGTCAATTCTAAATTCAGAAAATATGCCTTCTGTATAAACTATTAGAGAGTATCTGAAGAGCTGTAGCAAATTCTAGCTTTCCTGACATTCTTTTTTTTGATATAGTTGGTCTCATGCCACTGAACTAGAAAAAATGCTCCTAGTCTAAGTTTGCGTATCTCCTTTTCAAAATAATATGAGACGTAAGTACAGTTTTTGTCATCCCTTTCATTTTTGTGGTAGAATTTATGGAGTTTGTAATGAGAGAGTGTTTTTCAGTCATTTTGAGTTCAACTTTTTAGCAACTATCAATTTCATTTTTTCTTTCATCTGATCTAGACGTAAAGGTAAAGTTATTTCTTGTATTTCCCCTGTATTAGTGAACATCACGTTGTTTAACTTAAAGCTGACAAAAAGTAGAAGAGACCCGTTTCTTATAGCTGATAAAATCTTTCCCCAATTTTGCTGTGATATTGTGTTGTCACAAAATGCAAATATGCACAAATCCATTCCATTTCATAAATACTTATGTTTCGGTGGTCATTGTCAATGGAACTGAAGCATTTTCATAATCGAAGGTATTAACATTTCTGATTTATTAAAATTTGTCTTGCCTTTTGAAGGAACATTACTCATCTGCGGTTTTGCAGGTTAGGTTGAACATCATGATGTTTTCTAGTAAAGATATCCTATAATCCTATTCTATCTGTCAGTCTCTTTGGAATCTTGGAATCTTTTGCATCACATTAGGGTGTTAATCCAGTTGGTAATCTTGCCAAAAGCAAGTATGACACCTTTTTCAGATGTTGGACTGCCCTTCAAAGGTACTTTGGGGACTCACAGTCCCCATTTTACATTTCCTTGGTTGTCATTACCTTACTTTCCTCTATGGACAGTGGATTGGATTTTGGTGGTAGTAGTGATGCTGCTGTTCTGTTGAAAAAGAGCATGTTCTTTAATAGCACAGTTTATTAATCTTCATGAAATGGCATAATTAGGTGGCCCAAGGGACAAATGTACAATACCTAGAATAAGAAAGAACTGTGCTCACATCTTGTCTCAGACTCCAGCTAGCTATGTGACCCTGGACAAGTCACTTAACCTCTTTCACCTTTTTTTTTCAAAATGAGAATATTAATATCACCTATGAGGTATCAACTGAGATGATGTGTATAACATTTGCAAACCTTAAAAGCATTATATAAATGTTGTGTAGTAATAGCAGCAGCAGTAGTGTTATTTAATCCCAAGTCTTTGTGGTGGTAGATATTCATTTGTCTTATATTCACTTCCCTTTGATGCCATTATTTCTTGAGCTTCCTCAACAGCATCCACAAAATCCTTTCAGGGAAGCAAAAAGTCACGCTTATTAGCACCAGCAAGGGATCATAGACACCCTTTTCTAAGTCATATTTATTTTTTTACTTAAATATTTAGAAATGCACAGTAGTTATTATCTGTTGAAATTTTCTTCAGTAGAATATTCATTTTCATTATTGTCATATAAAACATTTAGCGTACTAAGTGCTTACTGCCATCTGAAACATTTAGTATTCTAAATGATATTTTCCTCTCAATTTTTATGGTTTTCTTTTATCTTCACTCCTCTCTGTGTCTACCTTGAAAAACTTAATTGATTTTTTCAACTTAAATATGATTAAATAAAATTGATTCTCCTCTAACTCTCCACTTTTCCAAAGGTTCAGAATTCCCAAAGTTTAAATTAGAAAGCAATCTCATTTGGGCATTATTTTAATTATCTCATCATTAGCTTCCTGGTACATTCTATCTGTTCAAGCTTTGATATTGTGTTCAGTGTTTCAACAAAATTCAGGTTTGGCTGATACTGCATAAAGGTATTCTTTGGTATAATTTCAGTGTTTTACAAGATTTGTTTGATTGTTCCAAAGACACATTCTGAAAAAGTATCTTCCGATATTTAGACACAGATAATCTCTTCATTGGAGGTCTTGATAGGGGAAAAAGAACTAGAATTGAATTTTATTAGAGCTGATTATTAAAAACCTTCCTCGTCTTCACTTAGTGAATGTACAAAGTTGTAACCCTTTGGGAAGATTGGGGAGTATCTCTGAGTTTCTCTTATCCATAGTATTCCTGGTCCTCATTACCTTATAACCTCCAGCTAAGTATAACTCTAGGAACAACTTATTTCTTGGTCTATTTATTTTCTTGTTTAGTTATGCTTCATTTTCCTCATCTGGGAATGAGGGTGTTGGACTCAGTGACTTCTAAGGTTCCTTCCAGGTTTAATCTAAGATTCTTTGATTCCCATTATACCAAATAATTCATAGTTAATCAACTATATTAATTTTTAATCTGTTTTTAGTAAATTAACTTAGTGTATTGATGCTTTTTGTTAAGAATAAAATCATTTTGACAGATAGGAATCCATATGTTTGAATTATGGGAGATTAGTGAATCAGTAAAAATTAGTCAGTCTTTCCAGCCAAAGTGAAATACTCCACCTCACCATAGTGGGAATATCCAAAGGGAGTTATGCTGTTTGTAAGAAATGTTATTTCAAATTAAGTGAGTCCTTTCATACTACTTCCTTGGTTTTGATTGTGAAAACTCAAAATTATAGCCTATGCTACTAAGACCTTCCATCCAAGTTTACAGACCTCCTGAAACCTCCTATTAGATCCCAGGTTTAAGAACTCCTATAGGGACAGCTGGGTGGTGCAGTGGATAGAGCATCAGCCCTGGAGTCAGGAGTACCTGAATTCAAATCCAGCCTCAGACACTTCATAATTACCTAGCTGTGTGACCTTGAGCAAGCCACTTAACCCCATTGCCTTGCAAAAAAAAAAAAACTAAAACAGTCAGGGAGGTGACAAGTGCAAAATTAGAGATCTGGGATAAAGCCAGATAAAAATTTGGGTTACTTCAAAATATTGACAGGGTTGGTCTTTTGTTTAAGAAAAGAGAAAGAAACTCTTCTGGTCCCTCTTCTTTCTTCTTCCTATTCCAAACTCATGCCCCGAAACCATTGTGGTCAAAACAAGCATAGCATCATAGAAAGTGATGCAGTATCAGTTGCCACCATTCTTCTAGATGTTTTGGTTTAATTATTTTGAAACAATGTATTTTGTGAGGGCTGTGTGTTTGTTTGGATGTTTCTACTGTATTAAATAAAAATTTAAAAAACAACCTTTAAAAGCAGCAACCAAGCATACATCACTTTATACCTTAATTAGTTTCATTAAAATACGATATTAAAAGAAGTGACCTTACAAGGGATCAGGTAATTCTGAAGAAACTGTAGTAGAAATAAATTATTGCTTAGAGGACATGTCATTTGTCTTTTCCAGCTTTAAAACGGTAGTTGGAACAACTATTGCTCAAGACAACCTTCTCTTAAGCATACCTGTGATATTCATTTTGAGGGGCTGACAGTGGACTCCTAGACACAACTGGCATTGTTTCTGTGAGAAAATGAGTTTCAGATTCCAAACATGTGACTAAAAAAACACATTTTTAAAAAATCAGCTTGTAAGTAGGGGAGAGCTTATGCAAAACTTTGTTGAACATTGATTATGTTCCAGGAAATGTGTTGGACACTGGCGATACAAAAGAAAAAAGAAAAAGAAACCATGGCTTGTACCAAGAGACTCATATTTGATCCCCATTTTCATTCTGGGCTGCCTCTCTTTAGAACCCACTTACTCAGACTGGCAACTTGTGTGCCCAGGGTCAATCAGAATTCTGGATTTGTGATGCTGAACTACTTCCCCCCCCCCCCATTAGGAACAGTCTTTTCTTTTTCTTCATTTTAAAAAAAAATGCTACTTTATTTTATTTCCCCCCAGTTACATGTAAAAACAAGTTCTGAATTCTCTCTGTTGTTCCCACCTCATCACTACTCCTCCCCACCCATTGAGAAAGCAAGGAATTTGAATTGGTTCAAATTGTGTAGTCACTATGCAAAACTTTTTGAAGGAGGAAACCATGCCACAAAATAAATAAAAATAATATATTGCAGTTGTAAATTTGGAATTTATTGCTCTAAAATAATAGATTATTTTTGCTTTACATTTGCAATTCTATTTCTCCTTCCTTCTCCTCCATCTTAGTACATATGAATTTTGACAGCGAAGTATGATAGAATCAAGAGGAATCAAAAGTAGTAGTAAAAAATGAAATAGTTTTGCCTTTGTATGAGAGTATTGTTTTCTACCCACCTGAGTTCTGTGTAATGCTCATTGCTTTAAGCACTGTTGAGTAAAGATTGTGGTTTTATTACTCCTTCTTTAAATTAAAGACATTCTCTTCTAGCTTTGATCATTTGTTAAAGGCTTAGAGATTTTCCAGGTGAGCATTCAAAGGTGTTAAATGTTTACATTTAAGGACTACTCTCTTTGTTTTTCCTTTGGCTTTGGGAAGTTGTCAGTTTCTCTGTTGATTTATTTAATTCCATTTTTCTTTCCTTTTACCCCAGATATATTGAATACTTTCTCATATGACTAATTAAAATGTTTGTGGATGAATCTGCTCTTAATATAACATGTAACTGAGGCAAAAAAGAGTAGGATATGGAAAAAGTAGAGATGATGCAAGAGGTCAGAGAATTGAGCATGGAGCCAGGAGAACTTAGATCTGATTCCATCTTTCTAATGATGTATGGGAGAACGTGGCTAACTTTTTAAAGCCTCTGAATCTTTTTCCTCACCTGTAGCATAGCAATTATAATTCCTGCTTCTGTTACCTTATACATATTTTGAAAATCAAATAAAAGACTGTTGTCACAAAGTACCTTGTAACCATAATGTGGGTTATATAAAAGTGAGCAAGTCCTGTGCTATTTTTGGTAGCTCTAACGATTACCTGGAAAACGGTTTCTGTCAATAATAGATATTTTAAAATATTTAAAAAATTTTAAGAATATGTAAACTATTGGGGCCATACTTTACTTTGAAATTAAGTATGTGACTGCTGATTGATATTTTCTTTAGACTGTACTACACAGTTACGTTATAAATTTTTATGGTACAGATTTGATCACATGCTTTCTTTATAGCAAACAATATCCCACCAGATCAGTTAATGAAATTAAAGAATGAAACAGGCAGATGCCTGAAGTAGTGAGTTCTAAAGAAGGGTCTACCCTTCATTATCCCCTTTTGAAGTTTGAAGAAGTTCGTAAGATTGAAGGTATTAGAGGGAAGCTAGGAGAGCCATAGAAGGCATTAAATTGCAAAAGAATTAGCCACAATAGTGGTCACTCTTTAAAGGTAAGCCATGCTTCTAGGGAGCTCCAGAGGCTGGAGAGAGCTTTGAGTAATGAATTCTAGCAACAGAGAAAAAAACTCAGCTCAGGAAAAAGTCAAGGTTTGATAGGATATCATTTCTCATCTAATAGAGTGAGAAATGTAGATTTTTTTACTCTCCTTTCCCTACCTATCTCATCATCTCTGATGTCTTACACAGAGATACTCACTCAGTAGGAGCTACCATGTCTAAGAGAACCAAGGGACATTGTACTTTGAGAAAGAATTAACTCTAGCCACCTGGAGAAGAAATGAGAGTTCTAGATACTGTGCCAAGACCTAAGGATACAAATAAAAACAGAGTCCTTGATCTCAAGGAGCTTTGGGCCTGGTGGGGAAGACAACACAGAAGAAAATTGGAAAAATGAGGTAGGGTGGGGGAGAAGGTGCCTGGAATGGGGGTATTCTAGAGAAATCGAAAACTATTCTAACTTGTGATAAATGTAGAAAAGGCTGTGGTGTCCTTCTATGTAGTCTCTATAGCCTATGTAACCCTGTCCCTAAATCAGAGGGTGCAATCAATTATAAGAGGGGCAGAGTGTACTGATGAAATTTGCGTATAAAAGCAGGTTCAGTCATGCCAGATAATGTAATTTCTTTATGATGAATTACATGGATGAAATAACCAGAGTGGTCCCAAAGTAGTATAACTGGTAATAAGTGAGGAGAAGAACAAGGCTAGCTTCTGAGTGTGGAATTGTGACTAGACAAATCTTGATGAATTGCCGTGTGTGAAGGGGAGGAATATGTAAGAAAATGGGGAAAGTAGAAAGTAGCCAGGTTGTAAAGAAGTATAAATGCCAAACCCAGAAATTCAGATAGTATTTTGCTGATAATTTAAAAGATTCTCTTGGAAGAATGTGGAATAACTTAAAAAGCTCGAGGAATATTCAGTGCTTCTGACTGAGCTGTGCTATTATCATAAAAATGACAATGCTACCACAATTAATTCACAGGTCCTAGTACCATACCAAACTTGCCCCACTTCACACCTCTCATTGGAATCAGGACTCTGATCCAGGTATTTCTCATTCCCAAACTTTCTACTCTGCAATTGTTTGGACTTGGTTTCATTCCAAGTTCTTCCTACATTGAATGTCCCCATGGTTTTGATTTTCCCAAAGTAGGCTATTAGTGTTATTTCCAAAGTTGTTAAAAGCTTGGTTAGGTGATCAGATTTCTTGCCACTATCTAACTTATAAAATATGCATTTAGAAATTAATTAAGCATTGATACAGAGAGAGGTAATGAGGTAGAAAAATTTGAGTAATTCATTATTTTCTTCTAACCAGCCTCTTTCTTCCAGAACTGAGTTTCTCTCCCATCTATTCTATTTGTTAGCTGTACAATAACTCTCAGACTTCCCAGCCTGAAAAACGTTAAAGTCTTTCATGTGTATCCATATGTTAGCCCCTATATATACTTAAGTTGACCTGCCCTGTCGATTCTTCCTTTGATTTGTTCAGGTTTCAGATTTCCTCTTTATTTATATTGCTGCCACCATGCTCCAGGCCATCATTACCTTGCACATGGCTTACTCTAACAGCCTTCTACCTTCCAGCTCCCATATTTCTGCCTCTAAACCATTCTGTTTGTTTCCACCAAATTATTAAAGCACTGCCTTTAGGATTAAGGTCCTCTGTTAATTCACTTGTAGTTAAACAGCACCAATTTCAGGTCTTTCTGCTGGGTTTTCAAGAGCTTCTATTATGTGACCCTACCCTACAAGAAAAGTCAGAATTTGATGAGGTAGAGTGACCCTAGAATACTGGAATAAGGCAAAACTAGTGGGCTAGGTTTCCTTATATTTATATTTTGTATCCTCTCTCATAGTTTGCCACCATAGTTAGCCAAGTAGAGTTAATAGCCAAGATAGCTATCAAAAAAAAAGGAAAAAAAATAACTTCTATGGAACTTGCTTCAATAATTGGACAAGGTAAGAAGAATTTCCTGTAATCTATAATCAATATGTTTTATGCTTCTAGCCAGTATTATATCTAATATCCATGGTTATATCAAGAGAGTATTAGTTAGTCTTTGTCTTAGAGTAAAAATTGGAAGGGAACACTTTTCAACTCCTTTGGTTTTAGAGGATAGTGTTGCTTGGCAAAATGGAAGTCTTAAATAAGAAACCAAGAAAGGAAAAGGAGCCTTAGGATATGGAAGGAAAGTGTAACGGGTTGGATGATGAGGGAAAGAAAGAGAAAAAGACATGAGGCAAAAGGATGCAAACAAATTCAGTACTTCAAGGTAAACAATAAATGCATGCAAGAAATAGCTGGACCATCTAAGGGTTGATGATGGAGATGCATGCATCTTCATAGGACTTCAGATGAAAAGTCATACAATAATGATTATTGTAGGAGGAAAAGGATATTTCTGCCTCTTGCTTGATCTGATCACCTTGCTATCCTATCTCACATCCTGGATCATGTTTCTAGACCCTGAAGGAGACCACGTTCTCAAGAATTGGCAAAATTGATGATCCCCTTATGAGCACAAATGATACCATCAAAGGACCTTAATGTTCCTAAGGTTTTTTCAAGTCTTGGGTAAAATACAAAAATAAATGAAGACTAAAATTGAATGAAATTGTGCAATGCTCTTTTTTTCCATCTTTCTTATAACGTTTATATTCCTATAATGTCCAACCTGAAAACAATGATATACTTTATGAATACTATTATGAAAAAAAATCTAACGTTAAAATCCAATTCAATTGCTAATTAAAACTTCTACAAGGTTTCAAGGTACAAGATGCTGCATTCAATGAAATACTTTAAATACAGTTTGAATTTTGCTTCAATTCAAATAAAACATTATTTTAAAATATGAAAAGTATTCAGTAGTCTTTCAATTATACCCTGGTAATATAATAGCTAGTCATCTATCATGTTTTCTTGAATATTTTATATGAGATAATACTGAAGAACCACTAGGTGAGGCTGGTAAAATATATTTTATGAATTTTGATGCCATCATTAAAAATTCATAGAATCCAAGTAAACATGCCAGGAAAGAGCAATTAGAAATAAAACAACACAGTAGACTTTCTTTTGATGATCTGTCCTGTTTTCAAACCACATGATAGTTTTGCAGCAGAAGACTGAAAACATATTCCTCTTGGATAGCCCATCAGATAATTAGGTAATAATGAAAGTTTTCTGACTGCTTTCAAAAAGATCTTGTAAGACTTGACTTTTGAAAAGGGATTTTATGAGAAATGCAAGTCTATACCCTATGTACTGTAGAAAACATAAGGTCTAGATTTGTGGTTTCGTTACTCTATGGGGGATCTTGAATGAGGGACTGCTTTCTGCCAATACAAATTAGGCCCTCCCCTGAAACTTATAGTCTTAGAGAGTTTTATAGAGTCTGTGAGGTGAAGTTACCCAGGCAGCATATGTCAGAAATAAAACACAAACACAAGTCTTCCTGAGTCTTTATCCACTATATTAGACTGCCTCTCACATAGAGAATATACTATATGGAATCTTTTTCCATTATATTATGAATAATTTTGATAATTCTTTCTAAAATAAGAATCTTGTGTTTTGCAAGTCTCTGGAATGGTATTATCCAGGAGAGGGAAAGAAATTACTGCTTAATCCTTTGAACAAACCAATGATGGGGGAAACTGTTCACTTTTTTCCCTGGGATCTTAAATTTCTCTACAGGCTTAGAATGAGATGCCATTTCTTGTCATTTTGAAGACTAAAAGACAAACTTGTCCCAAGGTCATTTTTGTCTTTACTGAAGTCTAGATGTGATTTGCCTCCTCTGTCCTATTTTATTAAAGTATTTCTCCCTTCCAGGCACACTACTTAAATCAAATAGCATCTTTAGAGATGCACAGCTGCTTTAAAATAATCTGTGTGGTCTTTAGATTTTTTTCTACCCTCCTACCCATTATTTGCTTTTGCCATACCAGCCACATTAATACAAAATTTGAAGTCTAAATAGACTTACCCAGGAAAACTGAGAGTTTGGCAGCTGTAAAGTCAGCAACAAACTCCATCTTTATTTGCTGTCTTGAAATTGAAAACCAAGAGGCAACATGGCTATTGCCAGCCATGATTTGAAAGGTAGCCTATAAGTTTGGGGTTTTACATCTGAGGAATATGAAAGACTCGCAAATCATAATTTGGAGCCTAAGCAGTAATTGAATTTGGAGATAGATTTATGTGAACCTTATAAATCAGTCATTTATTAAAATAACTATTGTCATATAACTTTTCTCAAGTTAGTTTCTCTAGTGTGCAGCTTCCCTGCTCTAATCATATGTGTGACAGATTTGTGCTCCATAAATGTGACTCAAGGATGCTGATTGTAGGAATGGAAAGAATGATGAGAAAAGGAGATAAGTAGATTAAATAAAGGCCTGTGAAGGAAGGGAATGATTGTGGGAAGATTGTATCAGTGGGAAAATGACATGATTAGACAACCTTGAGGAAATGTGGTATAGAATATTGTATTCTGTGACTTGGAATTAAAAGACCAGTGTTTTAAGCCTTGGTCATAGTATTGTGTCTTTTTGTCTTTGCCACACTGTTTTTTTTTTTTACCTTGATGTTCATTATCTTTTTTCCTTTGACAATCTCTGATCCTTAAATTATCTTTATATATCCTGTCTTGAAAACTAGGCACTTTATTGTTTGTAGAGTCAACATTATTTCTTCTGTTAAATTTTCCTCTATTATTTTTATGTTTCAGATATGTCATTCTCACCTAACTCCTTAGACTTTGGAGAGCTTCTCCATCATATATTCATTTTTACGTGCTTTGCTTATAGTATCATTTAATTCTATAATGAGATCTCTAATTTTGACCTAGATCCATTCCTAATTTCTTTCTTTATGAATTTGATTTTCTCTTTTGAACCATTGTGAAATTTTTTTTAATAGTATTCCATTCTGGGAGAGTGTACAGAATACTGTGTTTTATCTGACTCTATTGGTTTGCTTTCCTTTATATTATAAAATTTGTTTAAGTTCCTTGGTTTCTTCTCAAGTTGTATTCATTTTTTCTGTTTTTAGGATATTCTCTATTAGTCCATCTGCTTATGCACTCAGCTCTGTCACCTTCCTTATTCACTGTCCACATGACAAAAAGATGCTTATGGGGTCATAAAAAATTAAACTTGTATTAAAATGTATGTGTCTGAATTCTCAACTTCTCATTTTAAATTCGTTGTAGTTTAGCCTAGATGTTTCAGTGATCAGTCGATCACAAGCGTGAATTAGGGATTTCGATTAGCCTTTAGATTTATATTTATTATCTTGTATTTATTGCTCATCCTTTAATGATATGATTTCCAAATTTTGCAAAGAGGTAAAATTGTAAGAGTCACATTACATATCACCCTAGTATATCATACACATTTTTTTTTTGTTGTTGTGCTGAGTCAGGAACCATGCGACAGTATTTTCTTTTTCTAGTATGAAATTAGATAAGCTGGAAGTCTAATTCTTTCTTTAGCTGGACATTACAACAGACATTACAACATTTTTGATACTCTCCTTTAAATCCTTTGCATTCAGAACCAAAATTTCAAACTCCATTTTCAAGATGTCAACAGGGCAAGATTAAGACACAGACACATGAGTAATAACAAAGGTGATCTGTTGTCGGGGAAGGTTAACAAATAGCAAAAATTTCTTTGCTACCTCATTTTTGCAACCTGCTATGGTCACTTTGGGAGATATAAGACTGAGCAAAAACCCTCAGTCCTTAAATTCAGCAAACAAGTATTTATTTACTGCTTATTACCTGAATTTAAAAACTATACCCTTCTCAATCTCATAGACATGCTTAAGAAAAGCTACTTGAAGCTATTCGAAGTGGGGAAAAATATTTCTGTTGGAGCTGGCTTCTTAATATTGAATCTTGATTCAAAGGCAGTGAGCAGCTTTTCAGGAACATAAAGTTTGTGATTTGTGGCAGATGGGTAAGCCTGATAACTTATTCTTGGCCTCAGTTTCTTCATCTCTTAAATGAGATGTTAGACTAGATAGATGATCTTTAGCTAGTGTCTGTTTTACCTCTAAATTAAAAAGATTCATTCTTTAGCTTGTCAGATGCTGTTGAGGAGAATCTGCCAAATCTTTCCAAAAGCAAAAAAAAAAAAAAGAATTAAATCCAAGGTTTTCCCCATTAAACTTTATCTGGAGACAAATGATTGATTATAAATTAACAGTGGATGATTATTCCTCAACTGAAGGGTTTCTCATGTCCTGGCTTATTTCAACCTCATCATCTGACTTGGTCTTAGTAACAGTGGTCCCAAATGAATATGTCACATTGAGGCACATCAGATCTGATAGATGCAGCTTGAGTATATCAAATTTCCTTTGGTTTTCATAATAAAATTATTTGCATCCTTAAATGAATTTGGAAATTAGAGCAGAAATCAAAGGTGAAAAGTAAAACGATAAGCATTATTTTAGAAATTAATGTATATAATATTGTTCTATTGATAGTTCTTTATGGTTTCTATAAAACAACAAGATTTTTTGAGTTATGTATTTCAAGTATTATTATCACTTTATAGGTGGGTAAACTGAGACTTAAGATTAAGGGACATGAGTATGGTGATAGAGCTAAGAGGCATTGAACCTAGATATGAATGCACTTTGCATGACATTCTAATGTCACTGGAGTCATAAAAACAAGTGTTATTCAGAAAATAAAGTGCATTTTTAAAAAATTTTGTATAATATCTCATTTACCCCAAACCAAAACTTTTCTTTTTTAAAACTCTATAATATTTTTCCTAATCTCTATTAAATATATCCCTGTAGTCTTAAAATACAACATACAGAATATAATTCTTACACTTTCTTAATTCAAGGTTGTCACATGATTGTCCTCAGTTGTCTTAGGTGAGCTTTCCAGATTTACTATACTTTATTCTCCTTCATTTTTTTCACCTGCACCTCATGGAATCTCACGCTTCTTTAAAACTCACCTCATAGAGTGAGCATGTTGTGATGTTGACAATATAATAGATAAACCTTTGAATAAGCTGATTTTAAAAAAAGAAAGAAAAAATCAAATGACCACTAATAAAAAATGAAAAGGGTGAACTCACCACTAATAAGAAGAAAATTAAAGTATTAATTCAGAGCTTTTTTGCCCAATTGTATGTTAACAAATCTGTCAATATAAGTGAAATAGATAAAAATCTCCAAAAATATAAACTGTCCAAAGTAACTGAAGAGGAAATAACTTACCCCAGTTCAAAAGAAGAAATTGAACAAACCATAAATAAACTCCCTAAGAAAAATATCTCCAAGGTCAGATGGATTCACAAGTGAATTCTACCAAACATTTAAAGAACAATTAATTCCAATTCTACATAAACTAATTGAAAAAAAATATGTGAAGAAGGATTTCTACCAAATTCCTTTTATGACAATAGCATTGTATTGATATGTAAACTAGAAAGAGCCAAAACAGGCAAAATTATAGGCTAGTCTCCCTAATGAATAATGATGCAAAATTTTTTAATTAAATATCAGCAAAGAGATTGCAATAAGTTATCACTAGGATAATATACTTTGATTAAGTAGGATTTACTCGAGGTTTGCAAGAATGGTTCAGTATTAGGGAAAATATTAGCACAATTGACCATATCAGTAATAAAATTAGCCAAAATCATTATAATTATCTAATAGATGCTGAAAAAGCCTTTTACAAAATATAGCAACTATTTCTATTAAAAATGCCAGAGAGCATAGGAACAAATAGAGCTTTCCTTAAAATAAGGATCTATTTAATACCATCAGCAAGCATCATCTTATAATGGGGATAAACTAGAAACATTCCCAATAAGATTGGGGGTGATACAATAATGCCCATTATCACCCACTATTAATATTGTATTAGAAATATTAGCTTAAGAAATACAAAAAAAATTTAAAGAAATTGGAATAGGCAATGAGAAACAAAACTTAATAATATATTTATTATAAAAGAAACATCAGAACAAAAGGGAAAAAAACAAAAAACAGTGAAAACAGTAAAGGCATACTTTTTCAGTTTTATTTTTCTGGGTTTCTTTAGATCTGTGTTTTATTTCACAAAATGAGTAATATGAAAATATGTTTTCCCTGACTGTACCTGCATAATATATACCAAATTGCTTGCCTTCTCAAAGAGAGAGAAGGGGAGAGAATTTGAAAGGGTCAGTTTTAAAAAAGAATGTAAAAATAATTGATCTTCCATGTAATGAGAAAAGCAATAAAGTATTAAAAAAAAATTTTAAACAAAATGACAAGAGAAATGGCCATCCAGGAACATAAAAATGGATCATTTCATTAAAAATGAACTAGCTAGCAAAGGACATGAGAAATAATATACTAAAAATAGTCTGATGCCATACAGTCATGGGTTAAGTTCATTTTAAGTGGATAATTAGATTTTTATAGGCAATGATCAATTAAATAGTTATCTTTGAATGAATTGTGTAAATAAATCATCTGAGACAGTAAAAAAATAAAATTACAAGTTGGGTAAATTTAAGGTCATATCATCTCAGTTTCTGCTTGGGTCTGGTTTTTTGGGTCTTTTTTCTAAATGTTCTTACAGAGTGGGCCAAGATGTAGGAAAATGAAAATAGGTACTGCTAAAGTGGTGCCATATGACAATTCACCTATTCATGGAGAATTTTTAAATTGAAATAAATGATTATCCAAAAAGGAATATCTCTTAAGAAAAAAGGAGTCTAAAATCTCTGGTTCAGCTGCTATAGGCAGTAGTTCTAGAGAATTGAAATAGAGGTCATACTAGGTTAACCAAAGATAAAAGCTTGGCCTCTGAGAACAAATTTGAAAAATAGGCCATTATAGGTCCTTTTTTCTTTCTGTATGTGAATCTTCTCATGTTGAAAGAAAACAGCAGTTAAAATTGAAGGGATAATGGTTTGGGAAAATGGTGAGCATAATTGCTTAGTACTATAAAGGTTGTCACAAGAAATGATCATCTAGCAATTTGGGGTTTCTTAGGGGCTTATTCTTCTATATTGCACAAGTGCTCTTACAGTCTCTTGGCATAAAACATTATAGTGTGGCATACAAAAATTATGTTACCACCATGAAAAGACCTACATCAGTGATAGTTTTACTTGACTAGCTTTCAAGCATACTTATATATGATTAGGTTAGAAATATAAAAGAAAGAATTAACTTCATGACCATTGGGTCACATTTATCATAAAATAATATTTATTAAGACCCCTAATAGACTCTGTTATATACTGTAAATTTTCCTCCAAAATATTAGCTATTTGCCTTGAAGAGTCTTTTTTTTCTAAACTTAACCCTAATAATATTTGAAGAAATTTTATTTATATTGCTTTACTTCATTTTACATTTATTCTTCCTTTGAGAGAATAAGGGCACATCTACATTTTTCTCCTATTAAACAAGACATATTTTGGGGAGATATAAGTTTTCCAGAAAATTTTAGAGGTGAGGGGAAAGGCATTCTGAATAAGGAGGAGAATATATGACTGACAAAGAATGGTGTGGGACATTACCCAGAGGTAATGACTAAAGGAGCGAAGGAAGAGTTAGAGAGTCTCTTTAGGCTTACTTTAGGAAATTGAGCAATAGAATTTGAGTTTAAATGATCCTTTGGAGAATCAAAACTTTTTATAGAATACAACTATCAGTCAGTACAATTTAATATACATATATTTTAACAGGGGAGCTAGGTGGTGCAGTATATGGAGCACTGGCCTTGGGAGTTAATCAGACTTAAGTTCAAATGTGACCTCAGACACGTAATAATTATCTACCTGTGTGACCATGGGCAAAGCACTTAACCCCATTGCCTTGCAAAAAAGCCCAAACAAAAAAAAAAACCCTATATTTTATCCTCAAAGAACTTGGATTCTTTTGGTAGATATGTTCATATTATACATATGGCATAGGCAAGAAAAAAATGCAAAGTGATTGATGTTGGGGTTAGAGAGAGGGTACAGAAAGATCTGGAATAATTAGGAAAATTCACTTGAGTGAGACAGGTCAACATAAAATGTATTTCTTGGCTTAAGGTAGCATTCAGACTAAACATAAAGATAAATCTCATGCATAAATGGCTGCACTCACTATAAAGCAGTACATATATATATATATATATATATATATATATACATATATATATATATATATATATATATATATATATATCTCATATGAGTGGTACTAACAGGAAGCTGACATCACTTCTCGTTTTGGTTATCAGTGAAGACTTCAAGAAGAAATTGCATTAGATCCTGACCATAAAAGATCAGCAGAATTAGGGATTAGAATGAGGAATCACAGTATCTTGGAAGTGAAAAGGAACTTGAAGGCTATCTCATCTGACCTGTACCTGAATAAAAAATCTCCATAATAATGCAAATCACATATCTAACAATTAGTCGTACATATTGTACTTGACAGTTTCTAATGAGTAGGAAGACTCTTTCTTCCAAGATATTAGATTATAATTTTGGATCATCCTAATAGTAATTTCCATATATTTTGCAGCCATCTAGTTTCTCTTCCGCATTACAGGACCTTACATACTTGAATAGCTGCCCTGGTGAACCTAATTCTTAACTACTTCAGGCTACATCATTCCATCTCCTTTGCTTGTTTTTCACATGACTTGATCTGACAGTCCTTACTCCATTTGTATATATTTACCTAAACAGTATATATTCTTCATTCATTTTCTGCAATACATATTTTCATACAGTGGGTCTTTTTTCTCTTTCTTTGTTCCCTTTCCAGTATTGCCCTAGTAGCAGTAGCAATAGGTCAAAGAGGATACACAGCTTAATAGTTTTTAGGGCATAGTTCCAAATTGCTTTCTACTGTGGTCAGTCCCATTTACTACTCAAGCGATAGTTCATTTGTGTAACTGTTTTCCCTTGGAGTGTTTGTCATTTTCCGTTTTTTGGTTTTTTGCCAACTTCACCAGGCTTTTGGACCTAAAATTGGCACCTCAGATCTATTTTGACTCTCATTTCTCTATTAGTTATTTAGAGTATTTTTTCATATGACTGTTGCTACCTTGAATTTCTTCCTTGGAAAATTGCCAGGTCATGTCTTTTAATCATTTATCATTTAGGCAATGGCTCTTTTATCTTGTAAATTTGGCCCAGTTCCCTGTATATTTTAGAATGAGACCTTATCAGAGAAACTTTCTGCAATTTTTTTCCACATGTTCCTGTTTTTCTTCTAATTTCTGCTGCATTGTTCTTTTTTTGTATGCAACTTTTTAATTTCATGTAATCATAATTATTCTCTTGCTTTTCTGTAAAGGAAGAAACTATAATACATGCAATCTGACCAGGGCAAGAATGTCACCACCCTTGATCTAGGCTTACTTCTAGATGCGAAAAAAGAAAAAAAGAAAAAAACAGGTTTATTATAGCCCCAAAACACATTAGTCTTTTATATCAGTTGTATTACTCAGTCTTTTTTTCCCCATGTAAACTGCTAAATGATGGTACCCACATTCTGTACTCATGAAGGTGATTTTTTGAAGCCAAGTTCAGGATTTTATTTGTTCCCCCCTCATAACTTCATTTTTTGCACATCATCTTCATATTGTGAATGAAGAATAGAATGAGGAGAAGCTGATTAATGGGTAAGAGAATTTGCTTTCTTTGGAATTGCTTCCTTGTTAATCCTAATACTTTATTTTGGTGTAGATTTAATTTCTTTCTGTTTTGATCTTGTACTTGTGTCACTCCTGGAGAAAACATCTGGGCTATCTTAATTTTTTTTTAATTTTAACTCATTTTGATGTATCTATTTTGATATATATTGTTTTATTAAGTGATCTTTAGGAAATTATATTTCTTCCTCACTGGTATATAATTTTAGGCTGTGATATTTCTAAATGGTGATTGAATTTCTCATGCTGCATTTTGGGGACAGTTTTTTCAAATGCAGTAGCCCCTAATATTAAACTGAGTATTGAAGGACTTCTACTTCCTTGTTTAAATGTAGATTTTAAACATTGGTGGCAGTTGCTAAAGTGTAGCCTGAGTCTTGAGCTATATTAATATAGCTTCATCAAGAAGTTAAATGGATAGAAATAGAATGCTGGACCTGAAATTGAAAGACTTGAATAAAATCCAGCCTCAGACACCTACTAGGTGGCTAACCTTGGGCAAGTTAATTAATCTCGGACTTTTTAGAATCCTCATCTGTAAAATGGGAAGAAAAATAGCATCTCCATTCTAGGGTTGTTGTGAGGTTTGAATGAGGTAATGTCTGTAAAATATTTAAAGTGCTTTGTAATGCCAGTTAATAGTATTGTTATTATCATTACAATTATTATTATATTATATTATTAGAACTTTGAGACTGCTAACTAGAAAGTTAACTAGAGGTGATATCAAATGTCACCATAATTTGAACTAGAATATTTTTTATGTATATTATGTTTTATAATAGTCATTGAAGAGGAGTTGGCATGTTAGTGCCTGGACCCATAACATTTTTTTTTCTTGTTTTTGTAGAGTAATGTGGTTAAGTGACTTGCGCAAGGTTACACAGCTAGTAATTATTATGTGTCTGAGTTCAGATTTGAACTCGGGTCCTCCTGACTCCAGGGCCAGTGCTCTATCCACTGCGCCACCCAGCTGCCCCCTATAACACTTTTGAAATTAAATTGTGTGCTCTCTTCCTTTGAAAAGACAGTGAACATTGGTAGAATTTTCTTAAGAAAAATACTATTTTTCTATTGTTTCACCTGAAGCACTTGCCTCATTTTTTCTATGTAATGAATTCTTCGAACAATCTTGTGTCGCTAGAAAGAGTAGGAACATATATGTATAGCTGGAAGAGATCTCAGAAGCTACCTAGTCTTTACTTAAGTGCCCAGGGTTACAAAAATAATAAGCATCTAAGCATCAGATGTGTGATTATGGGACTTAAGATCAAAAGAGGGATGTGAGGCCCCCTGCCATTGCTTATTAGCAAGTTTTGTCCCTCTTTTGACATATTCACTCAGTTAATATGGTTGAAGAAGGATTCTTTTCTTTGGGGTCATTGACCAAATTCACAGTTTGAACCCTATGGATAGACTCCCTTCTCAGAATAATGTTTTTTAAATAAATTTTTAAAAAGAGATATGATGGCAAAGAAAGTTCTATTGAAATATTAATGCCACATGTGTTGGTGAATATCTCTAAATCCTGTTACTGGAGAAGGCTGAAGTTCAAGTATTTAAATTTGGGAGTTTAAGGCTAATGGTAATGCCAAATATGATCAAGTATCTGTACTATGGCCCAAATATGGTTAGCCCCTAGAAGCAGAGGACCGCAACTTGTCTAAGGAAGGTAAAGTGGCCCTGGTAGTACTCTAGAGAGGGTTAGAGCTTCTGGGTCAATCTGTATTGGGATTAGACCTTTGAGTGGCTCTTAGGCTAGGTGAGCGAGGGAGATCCAATCACTGGAGGAAGGCAAGACAAATTTTCTTTTGAAGAAAAAGAGAATTGTAAAATAATATGAAATATATGAAAGAGTGCTCTATATCACCAACAATAAGAGAAATGCGTATCATAACAACTCTGAGGTTTTACCCTCTATTCTGCAAAATGGCAAAAGTGGCAAAAGGTGCAAATAATTAATGTTGGCAAGCTTATTGGTAGAGAGGCACACTGGTTCATCACTGGAGGAGCTGTGTTTCAGTGCAAGCATTTTAGAAGGCAGGCTTGAAGAATGCAAATAAGGTGATTAAGACTTCCATACCCTTTGATTTCCAAACAACTGGGGAATGGCTAAATAAATTATGCTATGTTCATGTAATGCAGTTTTACTATTATGTAATAAATGATGACTGATGAATGCAGAGAAGCATGGAAAGATATACACAAAGAGGAAGCAGAGTCAAGAAAGCAATATCCTCAATGACTAAGGAATGGAAGTGGAAAGGACAATCCCAAACACAAAATCACAAGTAGATGTTGCAAAATTATAAAGCACAAGCATGGTTTAAAAGAAGAGATATGGGAAGATTCTCTTACCTCTTTGCAAAGGTACAAGCTCTCCATGTTAAACACTGCACATATTTTCAGACATTTTTCATCCATCATTCTAATTTTTCCTCTCTTAAAAAAATTGTTATTTGCTTTGGAATGATTCTCAGTTAGGGAAGGGTGACGGCTACTAGGGAAATTGTGATGATTAGTTTTTTAGAAATAAAAGTTACTAATAAAAACTTCTTTCAATATATTAAGAGTAAGCATTCTTGAAAACCCTAACAACATATCGTGAGGAGGAAGTAAATCTCCTTTGACTCCTGACCTGGATGTTACTGTCTGTTCCTTGGTTTTGTGACAGTGGTTGGTTTATTTTTCTGACCCTGTCATATGTTCTTTGGATTTTTTTAAAGAAGAGATAAATATTGAGAGTTGGTAGAAATCATGGAGGAAATCTAGTGCAGTCCCCCTCCATTCTCTCATTTTATAAAAGGAGCAAAGGAGATACTGAGGGTGAAGGGCCTTCTCCAAGGCCCTCAGGGGACATACAGCAGATAAGATTTCCATTCCAAATGCATACCTCCACTTTCATCTTCTTTAAATGCTACTGGTGGAAGTAACTCATCTCAAAGGTTAATCCTTTCTGCCTTAATGTTCTCATTTTTTTCTTCACAGACTTTTTCAGGGGTTTATAAATCTTCCTTATCTCCTTTCTACCAGGAAGTATAGTATTCCACATTATACATATATATGTGTGTATATATCATACACATATTCATTCATTTGATTATTTAAATCCATTTTTCTTGGTTTTGTCTCGATTTCATTTTTTCCTGCTCCTGCTCTTTTTCTGTGCTAGAAAACATTCTTCTGTTTTACTAGTTCAGCATGTGGTGGTGGGGGGAATGAGAGGAGATGGGGCACACCCCCAAATTTCCTTTGTCTTTTTCTCTTGACTCAGATTTAAGCATGGGTCTTTTGCCCCCAATTTTTCAACTTTGAATCCATGACTTAAGTTTTCGTTTTTTGTTGTTATTTTGTTTTTGTTTTCTCTCAATGCTCCTAGTACCTAGTCGATCTCATTTAAGATGGCTGATGAGTCAGGAGTAAACTGTGCAAGAGTGTAGGCATAGTGCTATGGAGTTAATGACATATAGACACCCACTTTGTTTTTACCATCTTGTAGAGAAGACTGATTATATTTAAAGAAGGAGAGTAGATGAATCCTGAAGGAAACGGGGGAAAAATTAATTCAGAATGTCTCTAAGGAAGAAAGTAAATGTGAAAAATAAATATTCAGTCAGGGTTCCTAGCCCTAAGAGAGCATATGGAAGTTATTTTAACACAGGCTGTTAATCCAAAGATACCAATTCCATGATGATACTGACAGTAGGTCCAAATTGATAAGGACCTATTGAAATGACTTTAAAACCAAACAATGCAAATATATTCAGGCCTTGGAATGAAAGAAGGAGGAGAATGTGAAAGGAGGCTGGAAAATACCCTGGGTACAAATCTCCAGAAGGCTAAATGGTGAGACTAAGACAAGGAGTGAAAAGAACTAATATTTAACTGCAGACTGACAACATTTTGCTCTTTTCTCCCCAAGATCTTCAAATGAGGTTTTATAGGAGAGAGCTACAAAGATGATTAAAGCATTAGAAAAGCAGACTATAAGAAAGATGGATGGTAGTTATTCAGCCTGGAGAGCAGCAGAATGAGGGATGATGAATAATGGACTGTGCCTGTATTAGAAAAACTCCTACTGGAAGGGCAATGACTGTTTTCCATCTCCACTAGGGACAAAATCACTTAAATTAAAGCAGATGAGTTAATTTAGAAAGAATGGTTTCTAGTGTGGCCTTTGAGGACCTGGTTTTGGGGTGTGGGAAATCTCCTTCTTTAGGAATTTTGAAAGGGGGCAGCTAGGTAACATAGTGGATAGAGCACTGGCCCTGGTATCAGGAGGACCTAAGTTTCAATTTGGCCTTAGACAATTAATATTTACTTTATTTTAAAGTATGTGTGTGACCTTGGGCAGGTTACTTACCAAGTTACTTGCAAAAACAATCATTAGGGACTACTAGATTGCCCTGTGGCTAGAGCACTGGTCCTAGAGTGAGGACCTGAGTTCAAATGCAGCCTCAGAAGCTTAATACTTACTTAGTTGTATGATTTTGGGGCAAATCACTAAACCCTTATTGCCTTGTAAAAAAAACACAAACAAATGAAGAAATGGAGTTTTGAAAGAGCAGAACTTCTTGCTAAATCAGGAATGATTATTCCATCTTCCCTGAAAGAACTTTCTAAAAAGTAGTTATCTTTCCATTTGCTCTGATTCTGCCTATACTCTGTGCATACTTTATGTTCACTAGCAGAGTAAATTATTATTTATTTTTATCACTATCATTCAAATTATAATTTTTGTGTGGGTGCCACATATTCGTTTCACAAATGTACAGGAATATTGTGGGCTTATATTTAGTCTACTGTGACTGGAACACAAAACAAGAGCCTGGACAATTCCTTAGTCTTCACTTTATGAGAGATTGATGACCAAAAAAGAATTCTTGTTAGTTTCTCAGTCCTTTTTAACACATCAGGTTTAACATTATCATTTTTATTGCTGTTGAGTCATTTCAGTCCTGTCTGGTCCCTTTTTGCAGTTTTCTTGTTGGAAATACTGAAGGGGTTTCTTTAGCTCATTTTATAGATGAAGAAACTGAGGAAAATAAGGTAAACTGACTTGAGCAGGGTTACACAGTTAGAAAGTGTCAGAGTCCAAATTTGGACTCATGATGAGTCTTCCTGATTACAAGCCCATGCTCTATCTTCTGCAAACCCATTATCTTATTAAGTAATTTTGCGATCTCTTCTACTCTATTTTTCTTTCTTGAGGATATGATTTCTCTCTCATCACATTCAACTTAGATCGATGTAAACCATGGAAACAATGTAAAGACTAACAGAGTGCCTGCTGTAGGGGGGGGGGCAAGAATGGGGGGGGATTTTAAAACTCTAAATAAAATCTTTCTTAAAAAAAAACAATAAAAATGTATGCCATGGATGTCCCTACAGAAATTACTTTGTCTATTTTGACACAGAAGGTAGTAATGATCTCTTAGCCAAGGTGTTATTTCTTTATTGTCAAAGATGGAGTTATTAGCCACACATGAATATTAATCCACCTCACTTAATATAGCTAATTGTAATAATATTCCTCCACTATCCAAACCCTCTTCTTTCCTACAGGCCAATAAGAAGAGAAAACTTCCGCATTCTTCTTGGGGTTACTAGCCTGACTTAGTTGGCCAATCTGACCTACTTTGACAACAGTTGTATGTGTCACACTGAATAAACTCAGTTTGCTTGGAGAATGTACCTCAGTTTACCTTTATTTAATTTACAACAATAAAAAGTCTTAATATAGGCTAAGCTAAACACTTTAAACATTATTAAATTTAGTTTGTTTGCTTTGAGTCATCCTTTATTAATTGAGAGGTTGTTTTCAGCAGTATGGACTTGGACCTTCTCTTCCCCATTCTTTTTTTGACATGCCATTGTGTATTTTATCATGAGTATTTATCATTCGCAAGAATAGCCTTCTCTCTGACAATGCCAAAATTCTGAGGTGTTTACCCCACCTGCTGGTTAGGTATGTAGAATAAGGGAAAGAAGGACAGGACAAAGAGGTAAATTGGCTGAAATCTGAGTTTTGTGATCGATCTGCCCACTCCCATGCACAGGTCCTGGATGATAGATGTCATTTAGGGCCATGACAGAAAAGACTATTTCTTTAATTGACTCCTAAGATAAGGAAGGACTTTGATTTTTCATGTTAAGAAATATTAACTTGAATGTTAGCAGAGCATAGGAAGTATTCTGGGATAATAAGAGAGTTAATTCTATTAACAAGCTTATTTTCAGGTCTTAATTTCAAAAGAAAAGAGACTAGATTAAATTATTTTTTTAAGTCTTGAAGATGTATATATATATAAGTAATATGATATTTGTTTATAACATGCATACATATAAGTAATTGTCAACTCAGTTTCTCATCTAGTCTTTCACATGGCTAAAGTGATGCTTTCATTTTATAGTTTTGAGAGACTTTAACCACTTAACTCCTTTCTATCAGTAACTCTCCAACTTTGTGAGATTATGGCTGACATACAATGACCTAACTTTCAGGTAACCATTTGTAGACAGTGGTCCCAGATTAAGTGCACTGTTTTATTATTGCATAACCCCAAATGCCTTTCTTCCAAACATTTATTTGACTGGTGGTCTCTAATGTATTCCTTCCATTCTGAGAAATCAAACTGATCAATGTTTACCCCAAGTTATGGATGGAATGGGTATAATAAAACAGTTATATTCTGTTTTGTTATAAAATGTTTCTATGTTATAAAAAGATTTGGCAGTACAAGAAACCAAAGAAACATTAAGGAACTGTGTTCCCCCCCTCCGAGAAAAATTTAGGGTGTAGTATAACTATTGAATTTACACCAGATGATGTGGATACCTTCTGTAAGTGGTGGTGTTTTGGTTTTGGTGTTGATTTGCAGTCCTGTCCCTTCTCTAAACTCATACCATTGTAAGTCTGTCCTACATGTCATGGCAAATCCATTGACATGTGTGGGCCTCAGGAGATGGCAGTGTGTGTGTCACCACCCAAGTGTTTGCAACTCCTTAAACACATCTCTCTACACTGAGTCATCTGCCTACCTAAAATCCTCAAAATATATCTAGATTTCTTCCCCTACTCTTGGCAAATTAAAGCTACAAAAATTGCCTGTCAATCATGTGCAACTAGATATAGCAAGATAGCTAGGTTATCATGCACCCATTCTGCATACAGAGGCTATTTATATTAGTACCATGTTCAGATATAAGTAATTGTTATGTTGGAAAACGGCCACGGGCATTTGAAAGAAGTGAAGTCAGATTCTGATCTTGTCAACTTTCATTTATTCTATGTGTGAGCTAAGAGGCCATGTTCTCACTCTTAATGTGTGGTCTCTGAACCAAAGATTTTATCTTGTGGTATACTTTTTTCTAAGTGACTTTCCACTTAGTTATTTACTCTTATTTTATGCTGATATAAATGTCTCCTCCAAGCTATTTTGTCATTCTTTTTCAGGCAGAGGATTCTAGAATTGTAGGACTGAAGGGTTACCTGTTTCCTTCCATTGACAATTCTTCATACTAATAGCTTGTGAAAGGGGTTTTTGTTTGTTTTTCTTATGTGTTGTTAGAGTTGGTATGACTAATTTCCTGGTACTGCTTGCTTTGCTTTGCTACCACAAAACAGAACAAAACCAAACTGTACCTCTGAGTATCTTGATATATAGGGGACCATTCCATAGAATAAGTGAATCATTGAGATCTGGATCCACAGGTTTGGACTTTTAGTCACTTGTTTAGCCTAATTCTAAATTGCCTTTCACAATACTTAATAGTATTTTGGTATTTTTATCATCTTTGAAAATTTTTGCATGTTTGAACAACATATCAGTACTGAGCCAGGAGGTTGCAGAAGACTCTCAGGTCCACAAAAGCTGAAATCAGTCCTAAGAGAATCTTAAGTCTCTAAAGCGAGGAGTCAGATCCTTTACCTGAATCTAGCTCTTTTTATCTCCACTCTGAAAGCTGAGTAAAATTATTTCTAGAAAACCGAGATTTAGCTTATGTATAGGTTTGGCAAAAAGGGTTTATAAAAAAGTACTCATTGTAAACAAGGTAGATCAATAACTCTGTTTCTTTAATACAAAAAAATCTTAAAACCCAAACACTCAAAAATATTCATTGATAAAGACTTCAATTATGGTACAGTATAATACAATCTCCTTAGATTCTGATTTTTAAGATAGCAAAAATATGAAACATTTTATGGGACAATTGTTCAGTTGTTTCACTCATATCCAACTCTCTGTGACCCCATTTGGGGTTTTTTGGCAGAGATCCTGGAGTGGTTTGCCATGTCCTTTTCCAGCTCATTTTACAGATGAGAAACTGAGGTATACAGGATTAAATGATTTACCCAGGATCTCATAGTGAGTATCTGAGGCTGAATTTGAACACATGAAATTGAGTTTTCCAGAGTCCAAACCCAGAACTCTATCCACTGCAACACCTCACTGGTGAGCAAATATTCATTTTTCTTTATTGAATCCCTCTTCCCTGAATAGCTCTGTCTCAAAATCCCTGTCTACTGGTCAGCCACAACCAGAAATTGAGCTTGTGCTTCTTTCTCTCGTCATCTTTTCTGTGTGAAAGGCATAGTTTCAGGAAAGTATTCTTTTTTTAAAGATTTTATTTATTTTGAGTTTTGCAATTTTTTTCCCCTAATCTTGCTTCCCTTCCCTAACCTTGCACTAAAGTCTGTTAGTTTTTACATTGTTTCCATCGAATACATTGATCTAAGTTGAATGTGATGAGAGAGAAATCATATCCTTGAGGACAAAATAAAATATAAGAGATAGCAAAATTTTATAAGATAACGGTTTTTTTCTGAATTAAAGGTAATAGTCCTTGCTCTTTGTTCAAACTTCACAGTTCTTTTTCTGGATACAGATGGTATTCTCCATTGCAGACAGCCCCAAATTGTCCCTGATGGAATGAGCAAGTCCATCAAGGTTGATCATCTCCCCCACACTGCCATCAGGGTGTACGATGTTTTTCTGGTTCTGCTCATCTCACTCAGCATCAGTTCATGCAAATCCTTCCAGGCTTCCCTGAATTCCCATCCATCCTGGTTTCTAATAGAACTGTTTCTGAATACTGCCACCTTCAGTGTGTTTGCACTCCTATATCAACCCCACCTCCCCTTTTCCCTTTTCCCCTTCCTCCTTCCCTTTGCTCTGTTAGTTCTCCTTTTCCTCCTCCTTCCTGTCCCCCCTCCCCTTTTTCCCTTTCAATACTTGAAAGGTAAAATAAGTTTCTTAACTGTGTGTAAATTAACTTTATGCCAAGTCTGATGAGAAGAAGATTCAAGTGGTTCTAACCTCTTCATTTCTTCCCCTCTTTTGCAATAGGTCTTTTGTACGTCTTAATATAATGTGATTTACCCCATTCAGTCTCCCTCCAACCTCCCTTCTCCTTACTGCCCCCTCCTTTTTAGGAGGTATTGTTTTTAAATCATTCTATCTGAGTCACAGAGAAGTTATGAGTGTCTATCACTTCTGGCTAAGTATATTCTCTATGATAGAGTTGCAATTCTCGAGAATTTTTAGAATCTTTCTCCAAGGTATGGATATAGTCAGTTAAATCTCATTGGATAGCAGTTTCACAGACAAGTCATGAGTGTCCATTACTTCTGGCTAAACATATTCTCTCTAATAGGGTTAGAATTCTCAAGAGTTATGAGAATCTTTCTCCCAAGTGGGAATCTAGCCAGTTTCATCTTATTGGATAACTTATTTTCTTCCCCCCCCCATTTTTTTACCTTCAGAAAAGTATTTTTGATGCCATCATATAAAACTGAAAAACCAGGAACTCCCAACCACTCAAACTTGTCTGCTTGCCTCAAAGGCTAGAAATGTCCATCTCAGCATCACCATTCAATCACCTGTGCTTAGAGTAAGGAAAGAATAAAACAACACACAACAGAAGAGGCAACCAAGGTCTTAAGACAAGTTTTAAACTCTCCCAGCCATCATATGTGTGTGCTATCAGTTATCATTGTTCTCAATGCTTTGGAGTGACAATATGTCCTTTTCTTGAAAACTACAAATTCAGGACAGAGGAAGGAGAAAACAAAAGTGGAAGTCTTATATCTCCTAAAATCTTCTGAGTGGGCTGTTCTTTCTGGCTCACTTGCCAATCCTTTTTAATCTAGTGGCCTGAATCTCTGCCAGGACAGGAGCCAAGGTATTTGCTGTATCATCTTAAAGCTCTTCATTGTTGAGAGCATATGTGCTTAAAAGAGGCCAAATGGAACATATATTCATTCATGCTCATGCGATATATTCAACCCACACTGTAAGGTGAAATATGCTTGGATTGGACAGCTAAGTGGTACAGTGGATAGAGCGCCAGCCTTGGAGTCAGGAGGACCTGAGTTCAAATGTAGCCTCAGACACATAATAATCGCATAACTGTGTGACCTTGGACAAGTCACTTAACCCTATTGTCTTAACTAAGTAAAAATTTAAAAACAAACAAGCAAAAAGAAATATGCCTGAACTCCTTTTAAATTGGAGAATAATCTTATGTATTTGTATTAATTCCTTTTTTAATTTCTATCAGACTCCTGTAAGAGATGTCTGACTCTCATGATTTTCTATTGTGCTTATTTTGAGTTAATTTGTTAGTTTTCTGGTTTTATTAATTGCATATAAAATCACTTCTTTCTGTTTGTAGTTTGTTTCTAGAAATATATATTTTTTTAATTTGAGGACTGGTTTAGCTACATCTAAGAATTTTTTGTACACTGTTTCACTTTAACATCTTACTTTATATAATTCTTAATTGTAACTAGAATTTGTTCTTTACTCCACTCATACACATTGCCATCATTAAACCTTATTTTAAATCTATATCATTTTCTTGTGTTCTCTGTATTTGTTTTTATTGCTATAGGTTCTGTAATAGATATGTTCTATATTTATTGACCATTTCTCTGTGATTTTATGTATGGTTTATTTTTGCAAAGTATCATGGTCCTCTGAGAAATTTATATATTTGATTATGTTCTTATTCAGAAAATGTCAACTATTTCAACTCTAATTTATTTATTATTTTGTTCACTTCTGTGCTTTCTTGTTTATCTTTCTTGGTATTGTGACTTTTGCAATCAGGTTTTATTTTTATTTTTGCAAAACATATTTCCATGTCAACCCTATTGAAGGGAAAAGAAACAAGGAAGAAACACAGAGAAAATGAAAGAACATGTTTGTCTGCATTCAGAGCTCATTGTTAATTTCTCTGGAGGTAGTCAGAATTTTTCATCATGTTATCTTAGATCATTGTCTAGATTGAATAGTTAAACTTTTCACAGTTCCTTGTTACAGTGGTCTCCTGGTTCTATTCACTTTACATTGCACCGGTTTATATAAGGCTTCCTAGGTTTTTTCTGAAACCATCCTACTCATGTTTTTTTTTTTTATAACACAATAGCATTCCCTTACAGTTATAATCCCACTATTCAGCCATTTACTAATTGATGGCATCCTCTCAATTTCCAAATCTTTGCCTTTGTAAAAAGAGCGACTCTAAATGCTTTTGTACTTATTTCTTTGATCTCTTTGGAATACAGAGCTAGGTGGTATATTGTTTGGTCAAAGGGTATGCACATGGTTCTACAGAATGATTAGACCAGTTTACAACTCCACCAATAGCACATTAGTATCCCAATTTTTCCACATACTCTCCAGCATTTGTAATTTTCCTTTTCTGTCCTATTAATCAGTCTGTTAGCTGTGAGGTGGTACCTCAGAATTGTTCTAATTTGCATTTCAATAATCCATGATTTATAACATTTTTTAAATACAACTATTGATAGTTTTGGTTTCTTCTTCTGAAAACTGCCGATTCATATTCATTTGGCGATTGGCTTTTCTTTTTATAAATTGGTTTCAGTTCTTTAAATATTTGAGACTTGCTGTAATATTTTTCCCCCAAATCTTGCTTTTCTTCTGCATGCATTGGTTTTGTTTGTGAATAAAGTTGTGAATTTCAAATTATCAAAATTGGCCATTTTATCTCCTGTGATCCTCTGTCTTGTTTTGTCATGAATTCTCCCCTTATCCTTAGATCTAAAAGGTAATTTTTCCATGCCACCCAGAATTGCTCATTTTATTTCTCTTTAGATCTGTATTATTTATCCATTTTGAGCTTATCTTGATATTTAGTGTGAATACTGGTGTACGCCTTATTTCTGCCAGACTGATTTTCAATTTTCCCAATTTTTATTTATTTATTTGTTTATTTATTTAGGTTTTTGCAAGGCTAATGGGGTTAAGTGGCTTGCCCAAGGCCACACAGCTAGGTAATTATTAAGTGTCTGAGCCTGGATTTGAACCCAAATATTGGATCCTTGGGTTTATCAAATTGTTATAAATGGACCTTGAATACTTAGTCCCAAGTGATTAAGATTTTGTTGGGGGGGGGCAGCTAGGTAGCAGTGAGTAGAGCACCAGCCCTGGAGTCAGGAGTACCTGAGTTCAAGTCTGGCTGTGTGGACTTGGGCAAGCCACTTAACCCCATTTGCCTTGAAAAAACCTAAAAAAAAAGATGTTTTTTTTAATTAAGATATCTTACTAAATGGCACACCTCTTTCAAGGGGAGAGGGGCACTAAATCCTGGAAATATTAGATCTTATAAGCACTTGGAAAGGCTTTGTTCCTGCTCCTTTGTTTGCACTCTTTGGCCCAGAGTCACAAATCTAATTGATGCATTCTTCCCATAGGTTTTCCCCTCCCTGCTCATTATACTAATGAACAAGAACAGCTATCTCCTAGATCATGGGCAAAGGAGAAGGATGAAGACCCTGGGTTAACTCAGAACTAGGTAGGGCAGATGTGATCTAATCTCACTTTTTGATCAGGTTGAAGCTAAATTTGTCTTAACTCATGTATCTGCCCAAAGGCAATAATATTGTGTAACTTAACCCAGATTTTTTTTGAGGGGATGTTTTATAATGACTGTTCTTATTATTACTGCCTTAGAAAAATACCCTTTTATAAAAGCTAATTGAAGTTTGGATGATTGAAGGAAGCATGCAAATGGAGATAGATATATTGTAGAAATTCAGGACCTCAGGATTTCTTCTGGAATTTCTAAGAGTAATATTAAGACATTTTCTGACAATCAGGCCTTCAAGTGCAAATAGGATTTGGGTTAGTGGGCTTAGAACGTGGCCTATATTTGTTATTTTCAGACATTTTTCACATGATTAAGAACAACATAACTTTTTTTTTTCTTTTGGAAGGTGTTTGCTAATATCCTTTGATCATTTATCTATTAGATTGTCTACTGTTTATACCTGACTACTTCCTCATATAAATAAATGAACTCAAATGGCATAGATACAGGCTTAGTGGAGGAAGGCAAGGTCCTTCATTCTGCTATTAGCTCACTTTACTTGTCCTTGCAGTTGTAGCTAATCACAATCTAAAAGGAGCATTATCTTAACCTAATTATCCTTCTATAAATAATTAGGTAATTGAGAGGTAACCTAAAGGGGAATTCATCTCTCTTTATAGTAGAGTAAGAGTGATGGTCCAGAGTAGAGTAACCATGGCCTAAAGAATATCTTGGAAATTTGAGTAAAGATAGATTTATGAAGCTTGTAATAATTTTTAAATTAATTTAGGACTCATTCTTGATAGTCTCAATGTTTTTGAGACGGAATTTTTTCTGGGCCTAAAAAAATATTATGAGTTATTTTGAAAATTCTTCCAGGATATCCTCCCATCTTGCCCAAAATGCTGTTATTGAGGAGGAGTTCTCACTGAGTGTTGACCTTAACAATGATAATTAGATTAAATATGTGTTAACTCTCAGAGTTTCTCCTAATCCTTAAGAAAGAGCAAAACAGAATTAGGTTAATATTCACATTTATTAATATTTCTCTAACTTCACAGATTATTCAGGCATGCATGAGGGATTCTGACTAGAGAGCCAAATTCCCAAAGATACAACTTTGAAAAGGGCCTTTTATTCCTTCCCCTATCAGAAGATGGGATCTGAAAAGCTACCTCTGGCCTGACCTCCAAAGGAAGGGAATAGCCTTCAACCTAGGATGGAGAATGGATATCAAACATTGCCACTAGAAAGTATGTCCAGGAGGACATACCTACCAGAGGGGAATGGCCCCTCCCAACTAAGGAACTTTTTACTTTTTCATTTATGCTATGAGCTCTGCAAATATGAATCTTTCCTTTGGGATGTGGGTATACTCAGTGACCTTTGATATTAGTTGTTAGAGGACAACAATATTTATGAACCACAAGCATTATCACATTAATTTATTATGAGAATCATTCAAGCAGGGCAAGAGAAAGGATATTCAACAATTTATTTCACATGCAGTGCTGATCCAGACCTAGTTCATACCACATAGCTTACCACATACTGATATTTTACAATTCAAATGGTAAATGCAAGTAACTATACTAAAACCATCTATGTTTCAATTATAATTTCATGAAAATTAGTATTTTTTACTTACTAGAAGTAAAGAGAGGTGATGTAAAATAGAAGACATATTTGCTCCAACCATAATTTAGTTGTTCTTGAGTTGTTTCAGATGTTTCTGTCTCTCTATGACTCCATTTGGAGTTTTCCTGGCAGAGATACTGGAGTGCTTGGCCATTTTCTTTTCTAGCTCATTTTATAGATGAGAAACTGAGGCAAACAGGGTTAGATAACTTACCCAGGGTCACACAACTTAGTAAGTGTCCAAGGTCAGATTTGAACTCAGGGTTGAACTCCTGACTCCAAAGCCAGCTCTCTACTCAATGTGCTGCCCAAATGAAGATACAACTCATAAATGTGTTATTTTTCACGCTGCTTTCTAGTTACCCTGAAAATATTGAGGATTGGTGCTTTTATGCACACAAGAGAGATTATTTGTAGGATCTTTTATTTAGGGCTACAAGATTGCTACTTTTTTAAACTCATTTTTATAATCAAACAAACTGAAGACAGAAGATAACTAATTTGCCTTGTCACATAGGTAACACAGTCAGAATTTGAACTCACGTCCTTCCATGGCTTTGGAACTCCTATCCTTTTGCCTCCACACAATGTTAGCTTTAAGACCTGTGCTCTTTTGGCCCAAGGCAAGTTCTCATACTCTTCTTACCAATACCCAACTCTTAGTGGATTCCAGCAAGAGTCAATAGAAAAGACTTCATCAAGTTGCTGCCCTCGCAAAGTGATTATTTTGTATTGCCAATGTAAAGGTTCATTTTATCCCAGTGTATTGTCTATCCAAAAGCAGCTGAGACTGAATGGTTATTCCTCAAGGTAAGATAAATTGAGAGATATATTCTACTGTCCTATAGCTAGATTGTGCTAGAGTTTTGGCCTGATCTCCTTATCATACAGCTTTAAAGACTTCAGGCAGATACAATGAAGAATAACAGAAACCAGACAGTGGAGAGCTTTAAAATGCCAGAGTTAAGATTTTGTATTTTATTTTAGAAGCAGCAGAGAATCTCTGTGAATCTGACTGAGCATAGATGACTTGTCTATTTAAATTAATCATTTATTGTCTAGTCAGTTTTGTTAATGGGGGGAGTGCATATAATCTCTGATTTTCAAGTTCTCTATTTTGTTTATACTATAGCTGATGACCCGGAAATTGGTGATGCTGCCATAAAGATGAGTTCCTTGAAAGTGAAAAATTCACCACTAGTTCTCCAGTTGGGAAAGCGCAGGATTTTTATTGTAGAAACCTGTAAAGTTCACAGAAACAGCATGGGCCTAGGAAAGAATTTAGTTACACAAGCCTGAAAACTACATAGGAAAGAACTTAGAGGAAAGAAGAGAGAGGGAAATGTCAGGAAAGGGAGGAGAGGAGAAAAGCTTAGCTCAACATAAATCTGGTCATGAGGAGCTGAGGTCATATAGCTCCAGTGGCATAGACCTGCAGCAGGTTCTAGCATAGAGAGAGATAGTAACCATCCCGAAAAGAAGAAAAGAAAGAAAAACAAGAGTTCTACTCTGTAAGACTGCTTAAATATGTTTTCATTGTGGGTTAGACAAGGGTGGTGCTTGGGAAGTGGTTTAGCACCAGGCTCCAGATGTTCTCCAAAACATATGCCAGGAGGTGGCTAGGTGGCACAGTGGATAGAGCACCGGCCCTGAAGTCACGAGTACCTGAATTCAAATCTGGCCTCAGACACTTAATAATTACCTAGCTGTGTGGCCTTGGGCAAGCCACTTAACCCCATTGCCTTGCAAAAAAAATCCCTGAAAAAAAAACATATGCCACAGGGTTTGACACCCCAGGAAGTAGATACAACAGTACTCATTGCCCATGGGTAGTGGTCTATGCCATAGTCTTTCCTGTTCCAAAGGGCATATCCTTCAAGTCCATCATGGCCATTTCCCTGTGTCCTGCTTCATAGCTACATGTAATATTCCATAATGCTATTTTTAATTTGTATGTTTTATTATGTCTGCTTTTTCATTTGTAACGTTGGTAGTATTCATTTTCTTTCCTTTAAAGTCATTGAGTTCGCTGATGGTTTGTCAATTTTATTGGCTTAAAAAGAGTTTCAGGATTTGTCAATTCAGTTTTTCTGTCGTTTTCATCATGTTTCCTATCTTTTAGTATGACTTTTTTCTTTTTGCATTTTAATTCCTTTGACTATTTGTGTTTTTACTCTCTTTTTTTTTAAATTTTAAAGTAAGCTTTTTGATTTTCTTATTTTCACTATTGTTCTGTTTGTCCTCAACATGGAACTTTGAATACAGGTGAAATGTGTAGAAAACTACAAAATCTCGATATTACTCAGAATTTCCTCTTTCTTAAGTGTCCCAAAGTAGAGTGAATAGACTGCTTCAGGAGCTAATGGATTCTCTCTTATTAAAGATCTTTAAGCAAAGACTGGATGGACGGCAGCTAGGTGACACAGTAGATACAGCACCGGTCCTGGAGTCAGGAGGGCCTGAGTTCAGATCCAGCCTGAGACACTTAAAGATTACCTAGCTGTGTGACCTTGGGCAAGTCACATAACCCCACTGCCTTGCAAAAACCAAAAAAAGGAAAAAAGACTGGATAGGCACTTGTCAGGAATAATGTTCACGTGACCACTGGTCTTGTTAGCCGATTGTTGTGAATTTACTTTGGCATTCCCTTCTGCCTTTAGGGATAGCAATCCTCTAGACTCCATAGAGCAGCTAGCTAGGTCTATGGAGCACTGGACCTGTGTTAGAAATATCTGAGTTCAAAACTCTCTGGGTAAGTCCTGTACTATCTGACAGCCTCTATTACATTGCATGTCAGATGAGGCTCATAATATGTACCTACCTGAGCACTGGGATAAAGATCAAATGAGATGATCTTTGTAAAGTGTTTTACATCTCTTAAAGTACTATATTAAAGTGTATGTGGTTATTTTTTTTATTATATTAGCAAAGAGATCAACAGCATCTTACTATTCACGTCATTGGATCTTACAAGTTTTTGAGTGTAAATGGTAGAAGGCAAGAGTAAGATGAAGCCCTCTGTTAACTCTTCTTTTAGTTTTTGCTAGCCAATGGGGTTAAGTGACTTGCCCAAGGTCACACAGCTAGGTAATTATGAAGTGTCTGAGGCCGTATTTGAACTCAGGTCCTCCTGACTCCAGGGACAGTGCTCTATCCACTGTGGCACCTAGCCACCCCCGCCAATAAACTTTTAAGCACTATTATAAATGATAGCTATTATTTTTAATGATTTCTTTAAAATATGATTGATTTGGGAAAAACAATTATGATAGATGCATAGCTATGTACTGAAGAAAACTGGTATGCTTTGGGATATTTCAACTAGTGGATTCCTCTCCAGTGCCAGAAGTCAGTACCAATGGCAAGACTAAAATAATGAGGACGAGGGATATTTCTGAGCCAGAAGGTCATTTCTCATGTGCTAAAGCTTTGTTTCCTGCAGAAAGACTAATTTTCCATTCTACTACTGCTTGATCTCAGTGACCAAAGTAGATTATTCCACCATTTTACATGACAGAATTACACAATTACATGGCAAGTCAATGGAAGTAGGTCAGTGGTTCTGTGATCGTTTTGTAGCTTGAGAGTCAGTATTATATAGACTTGGCTTAGGTCAAAATAATGGAGATTTTATAGTTTCTGGTTTATAACATACTTATCTTCCCTTAATTTCTTTTAATCACTGTCAGTTCTTTTCTTTCTTTTTCTTTCTGTGTTTTATTTTTAGGAAGATGTTAGAAACTTTATTAGGATACATATACTTGAACAAATTAATAAAAACAATTTTCATAATGAAATAATTTTTTTCTTTTTTGTTATAGTTCTAGTGAAGGAAATCTGCTCTTAACCTATCCTTTGAATCCCTTTATGTGATTTTATTTTCTTCTCATTTGTTCCTTGTTGATTATAAAGAAGTTCTGTTTTAGTCCTGACAGCTCAGATTCTATTAGATACAGGTTCACCCTTGTTTTTATTTTATTGTCTTAATTGTATTATTTTAATCTCTGAGAGGTCTTATTTTGCAATGATTTCTACTTTTTTATTCTTTCTAATTTTATTATCTGATGTATAATTATAACACATAAATTATATTTGGTTTTATTCTTTCTAATTTTAAATATCTTTTCATTTTTCTGAATGTTTTAAAATGTGATCTGTCTCACTCAAAAGGGAAAAATGTTATATTTTCTTTATAAAATAGGCCTAGAATTTCCTAATGAGAGGTGATATTTTTGCCCCAAACACCATTTTATCTTTCCTTATTCCATCCATAAAATTAAGTTACTCTTTGCATAGAGTTAAAAAATCAGTCAGATTTTGATGCTGATATATATTTATGGCTAGTGTATTTTTTTCTATATCTTATATGTGTACACATGTGACTTGGTATTATAAATTTAGTCTCTTCAAGAGGATTATATGTAAATGGTGATTTATGTGGTTCTTGTGATCACTTCTGACATGTAAAGTGAAAAATGATTAACTTCCCACATGGACCTTTAATTTCCTTATGCTTCTTTAAGAAAAGCTCATCATTTTATCTAATTTGTGAGAGTCAATATAAACTACCATATCAATGCAACTTGGCAATAATAAATAATAAAAAGCACCATAAACTTCCTCAAGCCGGAATTGGGTCACAATAACAGCATCTGATTTTAAGAGATACTTTGTCATCTTTCATCCTATGCCAGAATGGGATTATAAATCAATTTTAAAACTTCATGATGTAAAAAGCAAAAAACAAACAAACAAAAAATCCCTTTCATGATGTAGTCACTTGAAATTATTTTTGAGATTATTTCTTTCGGTGTTCCAAATATTTTCCTCATTAAAAATTCCCTTGCTTTTAGTTTCACAAGGTATGAGACGATGTCCATGGGAAATATTTCTTCATTGTCAACATATTCCAACATTTCATTCTGAATTTTATATCTAATTGCAAATAAACTTCCAGATACAAAGAGGAGATAGTAACATTTATTTTCATTAATGTATATTATTTTTTATTAATTAATTCTACAATTGTAACATTTTAATCAGTTTCTATGGTTGCTATATTGAAAATGTTTTATATTTGAAATTACTTTTCAATTTTAATTTGAGAAAAGATTTATGAATTTTCTATCTTTATCATGCCTAGATTGAGAATAAGAATTTAGATTATTAAAAGTTTAAAGACTCTTCTGCCTCCTTTATATGTAGTCTTCTTTTATTCCATTGATATTTACTTATGTGCTGTGTATTTTAGTAATAGAGAGAACAGTCCCATATGGGCAAAAAGTTCTATCTTTTTCTTTTTTGTTCTCTCCCTCAGTACCAATTATAGCACTTTACATATAGCCATGGTTTTGCTGAATGAATGGATAGATATTATGGGTAAAAACCAAGCTAACAGATAAATATAGTTTATATTTATAGAAAGAAAAGCACAATTTTATTTTTTACTGCAGCAAGATATTTTATATTTTTTCTATTTAAAGCAGTAATTAAATTTTAAGCTAAATTTAGAACTCCTGTGTGTTTGTGTGTGTGTGTGTGTGTGTGTGTGTATGTAGTAGAATTATACAAAATCATTGGGTTCCTAGGAATAAAACATGAGAATATTGAAGGAAATATTTTATACCATTATATGTAAGATTAAATTACAAAATCATATACTTTAAATGTTCAAAAAAAGTCCAAAGTCATTTTGTCTAATTCATACTTGTCATAAACCTATCTAAAACATCCCTTTTCCTTGGAATGAGAGTTGAATTTTAGATAAATATAGGTATGTGTAATCTAATTTTGTAGTACACTGGTTGGCACTCTCTGGGCTGGATTTTAGGAGGTTTTTTTTCTCATATTATTAATTAGTAGCAGAGAGAACACAAAAGAGATTTTATATAGTTCCCATTTATATAACCTTTTAAGAATTCACAATTTGCTTTCTTCATACTAACCCTGTCAGATTTATTGTATGTTAGAAGTATGCTTATTTTATACATTAGCAAGCAAACTTTTATTTGTGCCAAATTACTTAAGCATAGTCTTACTGCTACTGATGGAGCTTGGGTTCATAATTAGGAGGAATACTTCCAAACAAGATGGATACTTAATCAGACAACCTAGTTCCCCTATACCTATTCCAGCAAAAAAACTAAAAAGTACACCAGACTGAATAATGACTAAGAAATCCAATGAAAAAGTTATACTAAGTGCGTTCATCCACTGCAGATTTCATAAAAAGCCAGTCAGAAGTCAATAGGCAGCAGAAGAAAGGGAGTTGACAAAGCCATTGACTAATAATTAAACACGAGTTCAATCTTCTAAGACAACCTACTAGACACACATGTACTTTCACAATTTTTTCTCACTAAACCATGTGAGCTGAAGGCTCCTACCAGAAAGTTGAAGCAGTTTCAAACCCCAAGCAAGTTCCTTAGAAATCCCTGGGAGTGATCGTGATCAGTCCAGTTATATAGCATTTTTCAGACCTGGATACTTCAGGGCCTTAGTACTCTGGCATAATATATAACACAGGTCCCTGCATATCCATCCCTGAACCACAAAAATCCAATGGGGCTTGTTCCTGGAAAGTGTTTAAGGTTATTAAAACCAAACAGTATCAACCATCACACCTAAGAGTTCTCATTCAAGAAACTATTGCTACAGAGATAAGCCAGCAGAATGTACAAACCACTAGAAATAGTTAGAATAAAACCAGAGATCCTAAAAATGCCAACTAGGAGAGCATAAATCTAAATAGTTATATGTATTTATTTAAGTCGTGTAATTCCTTAGATTTTTATGCTTCTTCCGATTGATGACATTCAATAATAATCAGATTTCTATACTATGTCTTCATTTTTGTTTTACTGTTTGAAACTTACTTATAGAATAAGAAACAAGATAAGCATGTATCTCTCCCATTCTATACAAACTAAAATGAGTTTATTTCTTTAAATTACATTAATTTAAACATTAAATGGGCAGCTAGATGACCCAGTGGGTAGAGTACTAAACCTGGAGTCAAGAAGGACCCCTCTTCCAGAGTTCAAATCTAGCCTCGAATACTTTGCTAATTGTGTGTCATTTTATCTTCTTTACCTCAGTTCCTCATCTGTACAGTGAGTTGGAGAAGGAAATGGCAGGCCTCAAGTATTTTTGCCACCCTTCCCCCCAAAGAAAGAAAACAAAACAAAAAAAGTGGTTTCACAAAGAGTTGGCCGTGACTCAAAATAACTAACAACAAAATATTAAATCAATTTCCTTATGCTGAGTAGCACAAGTTCTGTGGTCACGGGAGATGGTTGCCAAAGGACCTTAACCCCACCCAGGTGTTCCTTTATTTTCTGAAGAGTACCATAGAGATTAATTCTAGTTGCACCTTTTGGCCTGGGGGCCCTTTTGTCATGACCTCAAGCAAGTGAATTGCTGCAGAGGGCCCATCCTCACATAGTGGAGATCTGCTTGCTTGGAACTTAAACTGGTTATGGGAGACTCCATTAGAGGCTTAAAGGGAAAAAAAAAACTGGATTTTACATAAAATCTACTTGAAGAAGGAGAAATAAAGCAAGAGAGATTAAAAAAATGACAAACTTAACCTGGAAGGAAAAACTAGGAGATTAAATAGTTTATAGCTACCACCTAGGAGGTGGTCACCTTTACCCAAGTCATAATGAACTCCATAAGACAAACAGAAATCACTGAGAACTATTAGAATATAATCAAAAGATTGAAAAAATAGAAGAAAATCTAAGATCCTTCACTATGAAAAGTATTTTGTTAACTGACCTAGAAAACAGGACAAGGAGAAATATTTTAAGAATCAATAGACTACTGAAATCATAATTAAAAAGCATATTTAAGAAACTATAAATGGCAAAATGTTTTTGCAATCTGTCATACCTAATATTTCTAGAAAGAACTCATTTTTGAGTACTATTATTTCTTTATTTTCTTCATTCTCCTTGACCTTTTGATGACCCATGATTCTTTTTTTAACTACAGGGCCACTTGTGAACCTTAATACCAAGCCAAAACTTTCTTGCATGTGAATATCCAGGTATGGCCTATGCCTAAGGCCAGCCCTGGGTATATGAAGCATTAGTCATTCTCTTCTGAGTATAATTGATACTCGTGGGAATTGGGTGGGTAATACTTTGTGGATAAGAACTGGAGTATATATTTATTTATTGTCTATTTACTCCTCATAATAAAATAGGCATAATATAAATATAGTGTAAGTGGCACATAAAAAGCAGCTCTTGACTCTCTTTTCTTTCATGCATTTGAAAAAGACCTGATAATCTCTCCCTCTTCTTAAAAGTATGGTAGGTGGTAATAAAATTCATTTATCCCCTGACACTATGCCTGATAAACTTTCCTACAGCAAAGTAAATAATCTTTGAAAAATGATGATCATTGTTCATTTCAATTAAGTGTCCCACTGAGGTCTGGGAGTAGCAAGCAGTTGGAAAACTTAGATATAACAGGTCCTACAAGACTCCCCCAGGGAAAGAGCAACTAGTCCTAAAATTTGACGCCCATAGAGTATTTCTTCACTTATTAATATTGTCTGAACCTAGCTTTATGAGACTAAAATATCATCTAAGCCAAAACACACACTGTAGTGGTCCTATTGATCTCTGAGACACTCCAGAGCAGGATGAGTTCGGTCTCAAGAGCAAGACGATGCGACAGGAACTTATTGCCTCTACCAAAATGTCCAAGGCAAATACTTATCCGTAAGTGTAGCCAGTGGATCCGAAAAACCAAAAATCAAACAGTATTTAGAGGATGTGGGGCCTACTATGTTCTCATAAGAACTTGAGAAAAATCACAGGCCATCTTCCCAATTAGAGATTATTCTATGCAATAAAAAAGTATTGGATTTGAGTTCAAAAGACCTGGGTTGAAACCCCTGCTGTTTCATTCAAAATCTGTGTGATGTGCCAAGTCATTTTACCTTTTTATGTCTTAATTTCCTCATCTATTAATAAAAAAGAAGAGGTATTGATTGCTTCTAATAGTCCTTCCATTTCTAAATCTCAGATCTTCTAATCGTGCACAACCTCAAAGAGGTCAAAGAGACCTCTCATTTTTTAAAATTTTATTTATTTATTTATTTAAGGAAGTAGGGTTAAGTGACTTGCCCAAGGTCACACAGCCAGGTAATTATAAAGTGTTGAGCTCTTCCTGACTCCAGGGCTGATGCTCTATCCACTCCCCACCCAGCTGCCCCAAAGAGAGTTATCATTGCATCAGCATTAGTCATATTTCGTTTTCTGTATCTACATTGCAGTATTGCTTTCCTGTTACAGGTAGTTGCAGAAAGCGGGAACATGTAAACGTTTCCTAAACTTCTTTTATATTCCCTTTTATAATGGTATTAAGGGAATATAATTTCTGAGTCAATGTTAGGTCATTTGGGCAGCTAGGGTCAGGCCTGGGGATCAGAAAGATAGTTCAAATCCAGTTTCATAGTCTTAACAATTCTGTGACTTTGGGTAAGTCACTTTACTCTGTTTGCCTCAAATTCCTCATATAAGAAATGAGCTGGAGAAGGAAATGGGAAACAAGTCCAATGTCTTTGCCAAGAAAACCTCAGATGGGGGTCACAAAGAATAGGACACAACTGAAAATGACTGAACTATAACAAATTAAGTCATTCACTAATACTTATCATTATTTGTTTATTTGCACAGTTGTGTTTGAGACACTTTAAAAAGCACTTTCTAAATAACCTGTCAGTGTTTATAGCCTGTTTCCTGAAATAATGATTGTACTTAGGGTTGAAGGCAGAAATGAAAAGATACAGGTTCTTGAATTTACATTCATTTCCAAAAGCAGTTGCTAAAGTGTTATCATACTTCTTTATAACTAATATGTTACTGGAAGGAGAAAGAAAGAAAGACTGTGTCATTTTTCATAGCCTGGAAATAAGCAACTTGGTTTTAAATTGTGGAAGTATTGTGCTTATAGAAGGAAATTATTCAACAAGGGTTCTAGATTTCTAATTTTTTGTCTCTCAGATTCGTCCTAAAACCAAGTATTATTTTCTCAGAAATACCAGCTTGACAAGACATTCCACATCATTCTTCAATAGATACAGTAAGTTAACCTGTGGAAGAGCTTTCTAGAAGTTTTGATTAATTCATTTACCAAGTTCTTATTAAGTATATCTGATTTACTAATGAAACACTAATAGAAACTAGTCTATCTCACATATATATGTTGTTGGAATAAGGCAGAGGGAGATCATGGAAGTCTCCTTAGATAAATGAATAAATAACTGAAAATTTATCTCCTCTAAATATATACATAATTGAGTCTATTCAATGGAAATGTTATTTCCTAGGGTGGCAAAATATTTTTAGTCTCACACAGAGGAAAAAACAAATAAATTCTTTTAGAAAATATTGAATCACATAAAATCATGTAAGATATCACAAAAAAAACTGGCACCGGAGTTAAAATGGATCTGAGTTCAAATTGGCCTTCAACATTTACTTTCATTGTGACACTGAACCAAGTCACTTAGCCTCCCTAGAGCTCTTTCTTCATCTGAAAAACAAGATGTCTGAACTAGATAATCACCACGATCCCCCATCATCTAATATAATACTTTCAGGTATTTATGGGTAGTTGGTTTCGAGTTATCTGATCAAGTCCCTTTCAACAGGCTTCCTGGATCTCTGTGGGGGAAAAAGAGTTGACCAGAGCATCTAGTTATCAAGAATATTGAGGTTAAATAGGAAAGTACCAGCTGGTTACAGTACAGGAGAAAACGCCCCATTGAAAGTCTCTATTCACATCTTTCTGTCTCTCTTTGCCATTTTGTTCTTCTCTGCCCTAAGCAAAACCTTGCTCAGTGGCACTTAGTTCTGTTGTACAGATTCTTCTTATTGTTTCCTCTGCTTACACAAGGCTGTTGATGCACATTATTTATTCATATAGTCATCTTTTAAAATTCCAGTGCTTGAAGGAATTTTCAAGGCCATTGGACAAAAGTTAATTATAGCTGGGTCTTGAAGAAAGTAATAGATGACTATTGGCAGAGGACACTCCATAGAGTGATAAGACTTGGTGCCTAGGCCTGTTGCTGGGCTGCATAAGCAAATGAATACTGCTTATGGTTTCAGTGTCTTAGTCCTAGAGTCCATTTTGTGGATAGGCAGGCTCCTTTCCACACAGCAACATCTCAGGAACTTGCAGTTGGAGATCCATAGTATGTAAAACGAATCTTTCCAATTATCATTTCAGTTACCCTCTTAGTGCTTCATGGACCAATATATCTGGGACAGTTCCAGCAGTCATGTGACCTAGCAGGCTTGTCCAAATGTAGATATCAGTACATCTTGTCCACTCAGTGATAGCGTATAGCAAGCACTAGCTACTGAAGCAACATAGCCTAGTGTTTATCTACCTGTGGGTCCCACACAGAGCTATACCATATAACAAATGGGAACACTTAGCACAATCCCAATTTTTATGGCATCAGGAACTATGCAAACAGAAGGAAGAGTTCTGGCTATTTAGGCAGTCTTATCCCTAGCCTTTGCTTTTTTATTACTCTGGCCAGTCTACTAAATTATCCATCTGTTTTATTTTAACATCTGCCTAATTATCAAAGGAAAATGTCATTAACAAAAAAAAAAAAACTAAGACTAACTAGATTAACTGATGCTTGCAAAAAAGCAAACATTATTAATGCTTTCTTGCTAATATTTGTTTTAATGGAAAATTTAACTGTGATCACATATTCTAACTGTTGTGGATTTACAAATTAATATAATAAAAGTACTGAAAGCGCACATTTATAAGATCTAGGAATATTCAAATTGTCAGATTCTAGTGATATACATCACAACATTATTTGGGGAAATGAAAGGAGGAGAGTATTGCCTGAGTCCTTGCCTGCGAGTTTGTTGTTATTTTTGTTGCGTTGTAAGCAACTCTTGTTGACCCCATTTGGGGTTTTCTTGACATTGAATTGCCATTTCTTTCTCCAACACATTTTACAAATGAGGAATTGAGGTATAGAGGGTTAAGCAATTTGCCAAGGGTCACACAGCTAGTAAAAACCTGAGACCAGATTTGAACTCAGAAAGATGAATTGTCACGATTCCAGGCCCAGCTCCTCTATCTACTGTACCACCTAGCTGCTCCTGCCTGCGAGTAGGAGGTGAAAATTACTGTTCCAAGATATTCTACTAATATAGCCTTGTGTTACAACACTCTTTGTTTTAGGTTGCATTGTACCCACCTTCTTTAAGGTTGTACTGAGACAGAACCCATTTAATATAGTGTCCAGAAGTTATAGTAGACTATATAAGAAAATTGAGATCTCCCTAAAAGTGGAGGTTTCTAAGCAGAATCTTATGTCTTCATAGAGATGTTGTAGAGGGAATTCATTTTCAGACAGGGGTTGGACAAGATGACCTGAAGTTCCTTCAATTTAGAGTCTCTGCATTTATAAATATTTAAATTTTTTGTAAAGCATCACACTCATTACATGGAGATTATCTGACCCTCTGAAAAGTTTATTATAGGTATTATAATCGTGTTATGTGGACCATGCATACTATTTCTCCCCAACTCCCATACTTCATAACCCCCCACCAAGAAAATACATCACTAAAACACTTTAAGACCAATATTTTAGAGCTGAAATGAGCATCTAGGATTTTAGAAACAATTACATAAAAATTCTTGGATAAAATAAAATTATTGTGGCATTTACATTTGTCTTTCCTATTGAGATAGGAATGAATGATGTTGATTTTGAAGTTATATTTCAAATAAAAATTTTATTTGCAATTTGGAAATATGTTAGATATTCCAAATACCAAATAAGTTATGCTTTCCTAGTGATATTGACCATCTCTTTATCTCATTACCGGGGCTTTTCACCATCTCTCCCTCAACCCACCTCCTTTTTTAACCTTTTTTTCCCTTTTTCTAGAAGGTATGAAGCTTTGTTTCTTAACTATATTTGACAGAAGAACATTAATGTGATGAATAGCTTTAATTTCAATAAGTGTATTCAAACCTGAAAAGGACCAGAACTGAAATATTTAGCTGATAGTGTCCTCAGGTCAATCCTACTTTTGATAAAAAATTGATTAATCAATCCATCTGACATGCTTAAAGGAAATTTGGGGGTTCAGAAATGAATATGCCTTGAAAAGTACATTTTACCAGGCATGCTATGTCACATATGGATGTATAAAAAATTGAACACTTTATTGCAACTCGAGTTAACAGACTACTCAACCCTTAAGCAAAGTTCTATATTCAGTATCAAGAAATGGAGCTGGAGTGCACCATTCTCTAAGATTTTCTAACTTCACTAACATAAAAGGACAGTATACTGAAGTACAATTTCATACAATGTTAAGGGTATGAAGTATTTCTGAAACTAATTCTCCTTTATATTTCCCTGAAGGTCTCCAAAATTTTCCATTCTTCAATATTTTTAGGAGATTGAATGCTATAAATGACATGAATTCCCATAGTTATCAGTTGATTGTTTTCTCTTTGGTCATTCCTGACTTGGTGAATATACAAAACAGTTGTGAACATTTTGCATAAATATTAATGATACCCTCTGACTTTGGATATAGTCACTAAACACTGTAGTCTATCACTTTTGACTCCAGCTGTTATAAAATGTAGCAATTGGCATTTCGGCTAAAATTGCGAGGAGCATAGCTCTAGATATAGCAATGTGAAAAGTCATATGCTTTTGTCTCTGTTGTAAGAACTCAGATAATTGCTGAAACTCATGCACAGCCCCAGATTTTCCACTGTAGTCTTAAAATGTAATTGGGCAAAACTAGATCATAAGAGGAGATTATCATCTTTCAAGATAATTAGCTATTCACGTTCATATATTAGATGTGTAAAAATAGGAAAGGGAAGTTTCTTCTTTTCCTAATTTTCTTTATTGATTATTAATATTATGACCCAGCACCTAGTTACTGAGGTTGGCAACCTAAATGTCATCAGCTTATTCTTGTTCCCCATATCTAATCTCTTGCCAAATACAGTGGTTTCTACCTTCATAACCTCTCTTGATTCTCTTCTCTGGACACTGCCACTAGCCTGGTGATATTCTTATCACCTTATGCATAGACTATTGCAGTTACCATCTGATTGCTCTGCCTGCCTCGGATGTCTTCCTGCTCCAGGTCTGTCCTTTACTTAAGGATCATATTGACCTTCTGAAAGTGTAAATCTACCCATGTTACCCCCTCACTCAATACATTCCAGTGGTTCTCTGTTGCCTCTAAGACTGAATAGAAAATCTTCTCTTTGACTTTTAAGTCCTTTCACAGCTAGTGCATTGCTACCCCTCGTTAACTTTTTCTTCTTTCCAGGAACTCTGCGACCTAGTGAAAGTGACCTTCTGGGGCAGCTAGGTGGCACAGTGGATAGAGCACCAGCCCTGGAGTGAGGAGTACCTGAGTTCAAATCTGGCCTCAGACACATAATAATTACCTAGCTGTGTGGCCTTGGGCAAGTCACTTATCCCCATTGCCTTGCAAAAAAGAAAAAAGAAAGTGACCTTCTTACTGGATCTTTACAAGATACTTCTGATTCTCTGCTCTTTCACTGGCTGTTCCCCATGAATGGAATTTTCTTATTTCTCACATCTGGTTCATTCTACCTTTGCTTCATCAAAGTCTCAGTTAAGTTCTGCCCTCTAGAAAGAAACCTCTCCTGTCCCTTTAATATGAAAGAGAAAGAAGAGGGAAGAAGGAGGAGAAAGGAAGGAGAAAGAAGAAAAGCTCTTAGATTACTTCCCATTTATTCAATATATACATATATACTTTCATGTATATATGTATTTACATATACATGTTAATGTGTGCCACATTTTGCATATATGTAGCCATTTTGTGCTGTATTTCCCATTAATATTGGAAATCTCTTTGATGTCTTTCAGGTCCAAGACTGTTTTGGCCTTTCATTTTACCTCCATTAACTTAGCATACAATCTAACAAATAAGTAAGTCCTTAATAAATGTTTGATTTTAATTTTTTAAGAACAAAATTACAATCAGCAATTTAGAGCCCATATGTGATGGGAAAAATTGACATTTTCTTTACCTTAGGATATGGGTTTCCACATTTCTCTATGAACTCACCCTGTAGAGAAAATGTTAATTACCAAAAAAGTATGAATTTTAGGTTCTAGCTGCCCTTCAGGTTGAGGTAAGAATGGATAGGAAAATGTCCAAAAAGATAACAGAAGGAGGGGAAATCATGACACTGGACAATCTACAAACTGGATTATCAATCTCTCACCACTGAGTTTTCTCTTTGTACACATATAAAGTAGCTTTTTGGAATTTTCTAAATATATCTCAAAAGCTTTGAGAATCCATATGAAAACACATTCCTCCAGCATGTTGTCCTTTGTAAATTTATTTCCATAAATGTTACAGCATTGTATTAAATGCCATTTTCATTTTAATAAATTCTACTTGATGTTATTTCCATTTGAATAAATTCTCCTTGGCGATAAAAATTTACTATCAAGGCATCCACATTTTCAATTGAACCTTTTTCATGAATAATGCAATAAATATGCAAAGAAATGACATATTTATATGTACAGTAATTCGTTTTTCATATTTAGACTAAGTCAATACTCAAAACTTATTCGGTTGTGAAAGAAACCATTTCTTATTGGTTCACCATGTTTAGCTCTCCTGTGAGAGTCAGATGACTTGTGGAAAATATTTATTCCTCACATTGGATCTCCATAGAACTTTAATTACAAATACTAATGAATTAAAAAAAATATCAGCAATCTATAATCTACAAGGACATTTCTTTGCCACCACAAACAGGGCTGCTATGAATATTTTTGTACAAGTGATGTTTTTATCCTTATTTATCATCTCTTCAGGGTATAGACCCAGTAGTGGTATTGCTGGTTCAAAGAGTATGCACATTTTGTTGCCCTTTGAGCATAGTTCCAAATTTCTCTCCAGAAAGTTTGGATGAGTTCACAGCTCCACCAACAATGTGTTTGTGTTCCAGATTTCCCACATCCCTTCCAACAATGAGCATTATCCTTTCTGGTCATATTAGCCAGTCTGAGAGGTGTGAGGTGGTACCTCAGAGAAGCTTTAATTTGCATTTCTCTAATAAGAAATGATTTAGAGCAATTTTTCATATGACAATGGATTGCTTTGATTTCCTCATCTGTAAATTGCCTTTGCGTATCCTTTGACCATTTGTGAATTCCTTCTCCAAATATCTTGTATTTCCCATTATTTTTCTTATATCTCTCAATAGAATATCTGTAACATAAATATCAATTTTTACATTAGGGAACTAGTTAAGAAGGAAAAGCGAAAGAGAAAGACAGTGACAAAGGGCAGAGACACATGGAGTCCCAGACACATTATGATTTGTCTAGGATCACAGCTGTTAGGTAACTGAAGTAAGTCTTCTTGGGTACAAGTTAGCTCTTTATCTGCTATGCTAGGCTGCCTCCTATAGAATTATATAGAGAGAGCTGGAAGGGCACTTTGAGATTTTCAAGTTCACCCCCTTCATTTTACAAAGGAAGAAAATGATAAATGCCTAATTAAGTGACTTGCCCTGGATATTGCAGTAATTGAGGTAGAGATTCTTCCTGACTAAGCCCAACATTCTATTCAATCTCCCACTCTGCTTCTCGCTTTGTCTTCATCCTTAGCACCCCTTTCCCCCACTGGGTGTCCCATAGGTTTCTCTGCAAAATAATGGTTGAGTTTATCTGAGAGGAAAGATTTTTATTAGACTCTCCTATAGTTACCTAAGTATTTTCGGCTTCATCAGTTTCCTCATGCAAAATACCCTAGAGGGAACATGATGCCAGAGTAGAATTTTATACCAATCATTTCCCCTGACTAATGTATAATTTAAATCAACTCCACTTATCTGGTGACCTTCCATGAATAGCAAATGACTTACTATTAAGTCTTGGTTTTTAGATGGATATTTCCATGAGTACAGGTGAGAAATTCCATTATCTAATTGGCATTCACAAATCATGATTATTTCAAGGTAGAAACTTGTACAGATAATATCAGATGTACTTTTGTATGAAAAAAATCATTTTTGACTGAAGTTAAGGCAAGTCAACAAGCTTTTATTAAGAGCTAACTGCCAGGCATTACAGGTAAGTCTAAGCGATACAAAGATGGTGACAAAACAGACTCAACGGTTTTTTTTTAGGTTTTTTGCAAGGCAAATGGGGTTAAGTGGCTTGCCCAAGGCCACACAGCTAGGTAATTATTCAGCGTCTGAGATCAGATTTGAACCCAGGACTCCTGACTCCAGGGCGGGTGCTTTATCCACTGCGCCACCTAGCCACCCCGAGACTCAACTTTCAATGAGCTAACAGTCCATTAGGGAGAAAAGAACCAGTGCTTCTCTAATTCTTACTGGTTAGGCTGCATTCAGGAGACATGCATGTCAGGAGACATTCACGGATAACCAAAAAACCCTAAGGGAGAAAGAAAACTCTAAGTAGGGGATTATGATACCAATAAAGAACTTGTAGTTGGTCTTCTAAATGGTTCTCAAGTGGCCTCTCTAAGACAAGTAAAGAGCTTTATTTTTTTTTATTCCAGAAGGAATAACAATCCCTGACTTTTGAATAGCCTGGAAATAAATATTGATAGACTTTTAAAGTTCCTTCTTCAATTTATCTTAAATAAAGGAAGTGTACCATGACATTTTAACATGGATTAGAAGTGATATATAATACAGCTGTGCATATCTTCCAGTACTGGTAAGCTCTCTCTGCTTACCAAGATTTGTTTGTTTTTGTTTAATTGCTATAGAAAATTATCAGTCTTCATCTTGTGCTCTTCTTGTTTCAATAATGACCATTAGTCTTATTCCCCAGACAAAGCTTATTACCATTACTGCTTACCTGAATCTTCTCTGTACTGTTTTATTTTGGGGAAGCACACTTATTAACATCTGTGGCATTTTTGTAATGAGTATTTCTTTTTTTAATGTTATTCGATTTTATTTTTTCCAATTACATGCAAAGATAGTTTTCAACATTTATCTTTTTGTAAACTTTGAGTTCCATATTTTTCCCTCCCTCCCTTCTATCTCCCCTCTCCAAGACAGTAAGTAATCTGATATGGATTGTACATGTACAATCATATTTAACATATTTCCATATTAGTCATGTTGTGAAATAAGAATAAGAACTAAAAAAAAAAGAATTAGTAATGAAGAGTTAACACCATGAAAAAAAGTAAAAACACATAAAACAAGTATTTAAAAGTAAAAATAGTATGTTTGGCTCTGCATTCAGGCTTCATCATTTTTTCTTTGGATGGGGATAGCATTTTCCATCATCGGGCTTTTAGAATTGGCCTTGATCACTGAACTGATAAGAGTAGCTAAGTCAGTGATAGTTGATCATCCTACAATGTTGGGGTTTTTTGCAAGGCAAAGTGTTAAGTGTTTGGGGTTGGATTTGAACTCAGCTGGTGCTCTATCTGCTATACTACCTAGCTGCCTCAGTGTCACTTTTAAGCTATACAATGTTCTCCTTGTTCCGCTTATTTCACTCAGCATCAATTCATGCAAGTCTTTCCAGGTTTTTCTGAAGTCTGCCTGCTCATGATTTATTACAGAATAATAGTACTTCATCATGTTTACATATCATAATTTGTTCAGTTATTCCCCAATTGATGGACATCTCTCTTTGCTACTGCAGAGAACTGCTGTAAATAGTTTGTACATGTGGGTCTTTTCCCTTTTTTAATGATCTCTTAGGAATATAAACCTATTTCTACATTGCTGGATCAAAGAATATGTCCAGTTTTATTGCCCTTTGGGGGTAGTTCCAAGTTGCTCTCCAGAATGGTTGGATCAGTTCACAACTCCAACAATAGTGCATTAGTGCCCCAGTTTTCGCCAAACCCCTCCAACATGGATCATTTTCCTTTTTTACCATTCTAACCAATCTGACAGGTGTGAAGTGGTACTTCAGGGTTATTTTTTTTTAAATTCACATTTCTCTAATCAATAATGATTTAGAACATTTTTTCATATGAGTATATGAAAAAGCTTTAATTTCTTCATCTGAAGAGAATATGTTTTTGCATCACAATTATTGTTACATTATTCATTTTTTAATACATCCTTCCCCTTCCACACACAGTGAGCCATTCCTTATAACAAGGATTAAAACAGAAAGAGAAAAAAGAGCAATACAGCAAAGCTAAGTAATGAATCCACTGAGTCTGAACATACATAATAGTCCACACTAATACTCTATCACCTTTGTAAAGCAGGGTGCTAGATATATTTTTTTTTAACTTTTCATGCCTGGTCAGTATAATTACTTAACATTTAGTTTTGTTTGATTTGTTTGCACTGCTGTAGTCATATGTATTTATTTCTTTAAAGGGTTATTTTGTAATTGTATGTTATGAATGAATGAAAAACCATTTATTAAATGCTTACTCTATCCAAACACTTTTTTTCTGTGCTCATGAATACAAAGAGAAAAAGCTTGATGGTCCTGGCTCTTGCCATTTCATAATCTAATTGGAAGAAAAAGCACTTTTAAAAAACTCTCATATGGCAGATGGATAGATGTTCTAAGTATTCAGTGGTAACACAGATGACAAGGCTTAATGGACTTTAGCCTAACTCAGTCCATGTCAATGGACTATGGGTATCTATGTAGAGGCCTGGGAAGTAAATAAGGCATAGAAGATGTTAGGATACTGTGCCAATGCTGGCAGTAAGACCTGGTGTTTCTCCATCTTACTGGAAGAAATAAAGTTGGTTATTCCTGTCTCATCCAAGCTGTGTGATCAGCATAGCAGCCCAGATAGGTTCTGAACAGCCCTCTTGAAGTCTAGTCATGAGGGAGCAAAAAAGGAAAGGCAAGGGAGTTGGGTGCACCAAGGCAACTGTCCTGTATGAGTTTTGAAGCAGGCTAAGTTGGGGAAGGTGGGAAATTAAAGAATTTTGGGTACCCTTGGTGGTTATGTGTTTTTCTCCTTCTCTTTGCTGTCCTAGATGAGGAGAAGGTAAGGGGAAAAAGACAGACCTGGTAGTTGGGTCTTCACATTGCCCAAATTGACTTTCAGATAATTCATGCATTCCATTGATATATTGAATGAGCCTTTCCTTTTTTATGATTTCTTCCTCCTCCTAAATTTTTAAATTGTATTTTATTGTAGAGTTTTTCCTTGTTCCTTTTTTATATGGTTGTTATTGTAGATTATTACTGGAGATTTATTTTTCAAATTCCTTTTTTATATGGTTGTTAAATATCATTTGGTTTTATGTTACTTTGATTCGCAGACATATCCTTCCCAACCCAGTGAGCCATTCCTTGTAACAAAGAATGGGAAAGAAATTAGAGGAAAAAGTAGTTTAACTAATCTAATTAATACATCAATCATGTCTAACACTGTATAAAATGATTGATGTCACTTGTTCTTCCTTTCTCCACTCCCCTTACCCTCACTGAAAAGAAAAGAACAAAGTATATTTTCTTATCTCCTCTTCATAACTGACTTGGTTATTATATTTAACTGGTGTTCAATTACTTTCCCCCTTTTTGTTCTTTCTGTTTACATTACTGAATTCATCATTGCATTATTTTCCTGGCTCTTCTTCCTGTATTGTTCATTTTTGTATTTTCTTATGTTAGATTACATTACATTTTTATCCCACATTTTTTTCAGTCATTCCACAAAATTCATGGCATCAGCTTTGTTTTTACATTTTTGAGATCACAAGAAGCACTGCTGTGAATATTTTGATGTGTATTGGAACTATCTGTATTTAACCTATTGGAGCTTTATGTTTAGTAGGGGCATCTATGAGTCAAAGGATACAAACAGTTGTGGTATTTTCTTCTCATTGCTTTCCAGAATGTTTGGCCTAGTTCCCAACTCCACCAACAGTGTATTAATGTCCCTGTCCTTCCTACTACTCCTCCAACATTGACTATTTTCATGTTTTCATCTTGTCCAATTTAATGGATGGGAATAAAACTTCAGATTTATTTTGTTATTATTATGACTATTAGTTAACACAAATTAGTGATTTTGGAACATTTGTTCATATATTTGTTAATATTTTTCAATTCTTCTGAGAAGTGTATTTATTTCCTTTGATCATGTATTCTTTGAGGAATGACTATCTAATATTTTGCGCTAAGTCTTTAGGTAACTTGTTATCTAACCATTATCAGACATTGGTTGCCATAATGAGGAAAAAATAGTTGTTTCATCTCTGTTTTCCATGCCAAGAAGCCACAGGATATCATCAGGTTATTCAGGAACCATAACCAAATCCCCAGGAAACTAAAGCTATTTGTCAGCAGATTTTGGCTAGAAGGCTGATTTGATTCTCTTTTGAAAGTCTAATTAAAAATGTAATTAGAATGATAATTTCCTTAATCCACACAAACAATGAATGAAAAGTTATAAATAATAAGGTGGATTGTTGTTCAGTTCTAAAGTTCAAAGAAAGACAATTCCTCTCCTTGTGTCACTTTATGCCAGTGGGAGTCTAAATAAGAGGCTTATATAGGCTACCCTAAAGTCTCAACAACATCCGATTTGTGTTTTACGTATAAATGAATTTCACAAAAATTAATACTTTACTCAGGTATTAAATATCTTCAAAATAAACTGATAGAAAGATAATCTATGCATGTGCAATATCAATTTAAAAATGCAATTTAAAGATAAAGTTGACCTTTTCCCCCTAATGCTGGTTCATATATCCTTTAAATTACTGGCTGTCAATTCATAAATATTTTCTCAGTTTGGTGTTATGTCATTTACTGGCAGACTTAAAGCTATGATATTATGATCATAGATATAAAACATGAAGATTTTCAGAGATAGTTCTTATTTTATTCCAGAGGAAACTAAAGCTCACAGGTGTTAGAGTTTGAGGATTTGAAACCACATTCTCTGACTGAATCTATTATACTTTCTACTGATACTATTAGATTACTTTTCCTTTTTTTTAATTTTTATTTTTTTCAGGCTATGGGATTAGCCCAAGGTCACACAACTAGGCAATTATTAAGTTTCTGAGGTTGAATTTGAACTAATGTCTCCTGACTCCATAGTCGATGCTCTATTCACTGCACCATCTATTTGTCCCTCCTTTTTTAAAAAGGACAATCAATTATTCACCTAACTGCCTTCTTTTTTTAAAAGGACACTTAGTTATTAAGATTACTTTATTTGATTTAAGCATATGACCTTGAGTGGCAGTGGCAGTACAACAGAGAACAGAAGTATATATATATATATAGCTTTAGAATCAGGAAGGTCTGTTTACAAGTCACTTTACCATTTAGCAACCCCAGACTTTGTTAGAAATTAGATACCTAAATTCATGAATCACCTCCCAAAAACAAAACAAAAATATGCTTCAAACTCCAAAATGCATAATAGTTCAGTTCAGTAGTTTGGGAAAGTATTGGGGAATATTTGGGAATGAAAAATCATACATATGAATGCTGTGACTTCCACACTATTTAGTATATTACTTGACCACTTGTCAAAAATGACTTCAGCCCCCAGCACTCTGGAGAAACATTTCTCAGTGCAATTATCTGAGTCTTCTTTATTGGAACATCTAGTGTTTTGTTTTGTTTTTAATTTGTCCTCATCCTATTAATCTGTCTAGCATGGTTATATATATTCTTATATAGATTACCCCATCTTTTTCCCAAAGCATTCACCTTCTCCTCAACTGTCTATTTTTTACTGATTGACCATCACTATCTCAGTTACTCAAGCTTATTACCCTGAAAAATGAAAAGATATATAACTATATGTGGGTTCTTCCTTAGTTTTCACCATTCTAGTTAAGTTGCCAAGATTTTTCTATAGTATTTCTTAACTTTGTCTACTTTTAAAATTTCAAGGAAACCCAAATTCATCCTATTTGCAGTCTTTCGCTTTGACAGTATTGCTACAGTGTTCGTACTAGTGCATCTCTGATCATATCCTTCCTTTACTGAAAAGCTCTATTGCCTATTGAATCAAGTATAAACTTTTCATCTTGAGTATGAGCTTGTTTTTGAGCTCCCTCTGCTATCTGACTCCAATTGTCCTACCCAAACTTATTGCTCATTACTTATCATTCAATCAAACTGGATTATCCACTCATACAATCTCCATATCTTTATAATGGCATTTCCTATGATTTAATAGGATCTTTACAATCCTACCTACTATGGAGGGCCATATCTTTTCATAAAGGCAAACTTCTCCATGAAACATTCCTTGATAATCTCTTTTTCATCGTACCCAATTCTACCCCACTTCCCTTCAACCCTCCAGTGAATTAGATCTTTCTCTTTTGCAATCCCTTATAACACTTTCCCCCAACAGGCAACTCTTTTGCATCTAACAGTCTATTTTTGGATTTTTTTTCTTTAGTACTTTTCATCTGCCCCACCCCCATGTTATAAATGTAATCTTGAAAGAAGTATCTTCATAAATCAGACAGGTATGCTATTTACTTGCCTTCCCTACTCCTAACATCACAATTTCTATATCTGTATGTCTATATACAGATACTATAGTCCTTTAACCTCTATTCTTCACAAGCTTGTGAATTCTGTAGGTCAAACATTATGAACTTTAATTTACAATTGAGGAAGCTGAACATCAGGGAGGTTAAGCCTATAGTCATCAATATAGGAGTATAGTCTGAAAATCAGATCTTCCAGCTCCAACTTTACACTATCTGTGGCAAAGACATTATGGAGAAACCCATTTTCTGAAGGGAAAGATTGCTTAATTATAAATGTGGATTTTCAAATAATGTACTGGGTTGTGTAAGACTATGTGTGTTGTTGAACATCACACGTTTTAGGGAGCCTTCATAGATCGACTGTCATTTTGGCATCATGTCCATTAAAGGGGACGGTTATACCTTAAATTCTTATGGTGTAAGCCAAATGTAGAGTTTATAAGGGAATTGCTTCTAAAAGATTTATGTTTTGAAATTGGGTGTAATTTTGAATATATATTTTCCATTCCAAATGAAGCTTGAGAGGAAGGTTAGGTATTTTAGGATTGTGCCACAGGCAGACAGTCATACAGGTTGGGAATTTCATTCCATCGTATCTTTATTGTAAAATAATGAAAGGTGCTGTAAGAAATTGTATCTGTCAAATTCATCAGTGGCTAAAAGCAGCAGATAATTTTGACAGTTTTCACCAGCTAGTCTGCTGATCATCCATGTTACTACTCTCCTATAGTTCTGGGGAAATAATGGACCAAATTATATGTTTCAGAATTAATTCAAAAGGAGTTCTCATATGTTATTTGTTGAATTTCAAGAGGCTTTGAAAAACCTAACTTCATAGCTCAGGAAAGCTTGTGCATGAATCCATGTATGTATTTGTATATAGAGACATGTACTTGAAGTATCTTAAATATATATCATGTTATCAATACAGTAATTTTTCTGTCTTGCCTACTGAATATTTGTTTTCTATTATTTTTACTTGAAAATTGAAATAACTTACTTGATGGGGCAGCTAGGTGGTGCAGTGAATAGAGCATTTTCCCTGGAGTCAGGAAGACCTGAGTTCAAACCTGGCCTCAGACACTCAGTAATTACCTAGCCGTGTGACCTTGGACAAGTCACTTAATTCCATTGCTTCACAAAACCCTAAAAAAAACCGAAATGAGTTGCTTAGAATTCCCAAATATATTACATTTATAGCATTCTCTTTAAAAATTGTTAAATATTCCCCAGTTATATTGTAAAAGAATTTTTAATTAGCATAAACATTTGGGTTCTGCATTTTCTATCTCCTTTCTGCCCCTCTTCTTTCCTCAAGAATGCAAGCACTTTGATTTTCATTATATATGTGAGGTCATGCCAGATATATTTATTAGCCACTTTTCAAAAAGCAGCACAAACAAAATGAAACAATAAAAATAACATTTAAAAATCATATTTCAGTCTCTATTGAGAGTTTATCAGTTTTCTTTCTGGAGGTAGATAGCATTTTTCATGATGAGTCCTTTGGAATTTTCTTGGGTCATTGTCTTGGTCACATTTGATCGTGCTAATAAAATTGCTGCTCCTGTGTACAGTGTCCTCCACATTCTGTTCACTTCACTTTATATCAGTTCAATTAAATCTTCCATGTTTTCCTGAAAGCCATTACTTCCATCAATTCTTACAGGACAGTAGTATTCCATTACAATCATATACCACATCTTGTTTAGTCATTCCTCAGTTGATGGGAAGCCCAGTGATTTCCAATTCTTTGCCATGACAAAGGACAATTGTAAATATTTGAGTACAAATAGATCCTTTTCCCTTTTCTTTGATCTCTTTGGGATACAGAGCTAATAGTGGTAATTGATAGTCAAAAAGTATGCATATTTATAGCCCTTTGGAACTAGTTTCAAACTTCAGAATAGTAGAACCAGTATGTGGTTCTCCAAGGGTGTATTGATGTCTTAATTCTTCCACATTCTAAGCAGCATTTGTAATTTTCCTTTTCTGTCAGGTTAGCCAGTCTGAGAGGTGTGAAGTGTTATCTCAGAGTTGTTTTAATTTTCATTTCTCTAATCAGTAGCAATTCAGGGTGTTTTTCATGTAATTATTGATAACTTGATTTCTTTTTCTTCTTCTGAAAACTGCCTGTTCCTATTCTTGGCCATTTATCAATTAGGAATGGCTCTTCTTTTTATAAATGTGACTAAGTTATCTATATATGTGGAAAATGATACCTTTATCAGAAAACCTTGTTTTTTCCTTTTTTATTATATTTATTTTTATTTTTGTACAAATGATGTTTTTTATACATTACTAAAATATTCTTATTTAAGAGTAAACGTAATACCCCCCCTCCCAAAATATAGAGCCTCATGAGAAATAAAGTAAAGAGAAAAAAATGAAAATAAAAAACTAATAATAATAAAAATGTGCTTCAGTCTGTGTGCCAACACCACCAGCTCTGTGGCTGGTGGATCACATTCTTTATCATAAGTCCATCACAAAATCTCCTTCCATATTTTTCCACCATTGCCATTGCTGATCCCAACTCCCTCCAGTCATACTTCCCCACTATCATACACTATATTTTCTATCTCCTTTCACTCTATCCCTCCTCTTAAATGTGCTGTAGGGTAGCTGAGTGGCAGAGCAGACTGATCACCAGTCCTAGGGACAAGAGGCCCCGTCCCCACATACCAACCCTGAGGCCCAGCAAACACCGGGCCCTGTGGTCCTGGACAGGCCACCCTATCCCAGCCCCTTGCAAGAAGTAAAAAACAAAATGTATTATATCTGATCACTCTCCCCCACGGTCTACCCTCTCTTCCATCACTCACATCCCTCCCTTCCCCTGTCCCCCTTCCCCTTCTCTCCTTCTTACCCTAGATGCCTATACCCCATTGAGTATATGTGTGTGTGTGTGTGTGTGTGTGTGTGTGTATGCGCGCACACACACACACATATGCTGTTTCATCTCTGAGACAATTCTCATGAGAGCGAAGTTTCCCTCATTCCCCCTTACCTCCCCCCTTCCATATCATTGTAATAGCTCATTGTAATAAAAAAGTCTTATTATATGAAATATCTTAGCCTATTCCACCTCTCCTTACTCCCATTACATTTCCCTTTTTGCCATTGACTCCATTTTTACAATATATTATATCTTCAAATTCAGCTTTCTCCTGTGCTTCATCTATACAACCTCCTTCTACCTGCTCTAGTAAATGAGAAGTTTAATATGACTATTATCAGTATCATTTTTCTATGCAGGAATACATGCAGTTCATCATTAAGTCCCTCATAATTTACCCTTCTGTGTTTGTGAAGCTCTGTCTTCTGTCCTGGTCTATGAATGACCACAAGCGCACCCCTCTGCCATGGGGCTGAGGTGGGAGGGGCCCTGCTGTTCTATGGGGGGCCTAGACTGTGATCAGGATCTGAATATGGTCAGAGCCCCAGAGTTCTGTTCCACGTTCAGAGGACAGACCTCAGAAGTCTCTCTCTACTGCCCTACCTTTGATAGACTGAGCACTCAAGGCTCAGTTGCCTGGGGGCACCTGCTTACTGGTTCCACCCGCTTCCCTTTCCTGGATCTGGGCTGTTGCTTCCACTGCTACTGCTGGCTCTGACAGAGGTCTCCCCATTGATCTTCCAAGTTGTGCCTGGTGCTCCTTGGATATAGTTCAGGAAACTGCCCCCACTGCCATGAGCTACAGCATCCAGGTGCCCTGGGGCTGCCTCTTGGAGGATGAAGTTCCTTCGCTCTGGCAGGCTGTTCCACTGACCCTGTGGAGCAAAGCCTATTCTCCAGACCAAGGTAACCTGGAAATCTGCCTCACTGGATCTTTCTGTGGGTTCTGTCTCTTGAAAATTTAGAGACATTATTTTAAGAGTTTTGAAATATTATAGAGAGAGCATCTAAGAGAGGCTCTTCTCCTGTCGCCATCTTGGCTCCCCCCCCACCTACTCTTGAGATGTCTCAGAGAACCTTGTTGCAATTTTCTCCAGTTTCCTGTTTGAGTTGTAATTTTGGTTGCATTAGTTTTGTTTGTACAGAACCTTTCTAATTTAATTCAATTTCATAATCAAATTTATTTTACTTACTGTAATCTCCTCTCTTTCTTGTTGGGTCATAAACTCTTGCCTTTCCATAGGTCTGATAGGTACATTGTTTCCATTCTTCTCTTATTTACTTGTGATTTAACCTTTAAGTCTAAATAATTTTTTCATAATATTGCTATAGGATCTGAGATGTTGGTCTCTACCTAGTTTCTTTCAAACCACTTTCTAGTTTTCTCAGCAATTTTTGTCAAATTGTGAGTTCTGACATAAAACTTTTGGGAAAAAGACCAGATTACTATGATCAGTTACTACTGTTGTACTGTGTACCCATCTCTTTTATGGTCATTATTAGATTTTTTTATGATTATAAACTTGAAATACAATTTAAAATCTGAAACTACTATGCTACTTTCTTTAACTTTTTTCTTCATTGATTCCCTTGATATGCTTGACCTTATGTTTTTCTACATGGTTTTTATTATTATTTTTAGCTCTATAAAATAATCCTTTGGAAGTTTATTCGGCATGGAATCAGTAAAATAACCTTGGGTACAATTGTAATTTTTATTATGCTGCCTTGACCTAACCATGAGTAACAATTATTTTTTAAAAATTTTATTTATTTAAAGCAATGGGGTTAAGTGACTTGCCCAAGGTCACACAGCTAGGTAATAATTAAGTGTCTGAGACTAAATTTGAACTCAGGTCCTCCTGATTCCAGGGCCAGTGCTCTATCCACTGTGCCACCTAATTGTCCCTAATATTTTTCCAATTGTTTAGATATGTCTGTATTCTTGTAAAAAATTTTTTTTTAAATTGTGTTCATATAGTTCTTGAATTGGTCTTATCAGGTAGATTCCAAGGTATTTCATATTGTCTGCAGTTATTTTAAATGGAATTTCCCTTTTTGTCTCAGAGATGTCGATTACTTGTGTTTTCTATCCTGCAACTGCTGAAGTTTACATTGTTTCAACTAATTTTTTTCTTAATTTTATTTAAGGTAATGGGGTTAAGAGTGACTTGCCCAAGGCCACACAGCTAGGCAATTATTAAATGTCTGAGGCCACATTTGAACTCAGGTGCTCCTGACTCCAGGGCCAGTGCTCTATTCACTGTGCCACCCAGCTGCCCCTAGTTTTTTTTTTTAAAGTTGATTCTTTAGAATTCTGTAAGCATACATACTACTGTGTCTGCATTTCACAAATTTTTGTTTTTCTCTCATTCTTTTATTATTCTTTATTATCATTCTTTTTAATGAAATAAGTAATTTTTCAATGATTTGTTTTTTTTCTATATGCCAATTTGTGTTTTTTTCTTTTTTCATTCCCTTGACTTTGTATTTTTGAGAAATAATCAAATCATGACATTATGGAGTCATTACCTTCCACTTGCTGATTCTAGTTTTTAAGGAAAGCTTCAGTGATCTTTTGTACTTCTGGTCATTTTGCCAATTCTGAGGTTTTTTTTTTTTTTTTAGTTTTTGCAAGGCAATGGGGTCAAGTGGCTTGTCCAAGGCCACACGGCCATGCAATTATTAAGTGTCTGAGGCTGGACTTGAACCCAGGTACTCCTGACTCCAGGGCTGGTGCTCCATCCACTGCACCCCCCAGCTGCCCCCTACCAATTCTGAGTTTTAAGGAGTTATTTTCATTAGTGAATTTTTGTACATTTTTCAATTTGGTTAATTATGTTATAAGGTGTTATTTTCTTCAGTATTTTTGTGCCTTTTTAATGAAGATTTCAGTTGCCTTTTCATAATGTCCTTTACTTTCATTTCCTTACCTAATTTTTCCTCTACCACTGATTTTGAAAATCATTTCTTATGTCTTCCAGGATTTCTTGTTGGCTTATGTCCAATTCACTTTTTGTTCTTGGAGGCTTGCTTGTAGCTATTTTTTCTTCATTGTCTTCTTCTGGGTTTGTACCTTGACCTTCTGTGCTGACACTTTTGTTACCACCGGTTAGTCCCAACACTGGTGTTTATCTCCGTGGGCTGTGGGCCAGCCTCTTCTCTTGGATCTCTCTTTCTAACCTCCTAAGTAGCCTTGATCTGGAGGAATCTCCCACATTGCTCTTTACTTGTCTCTGCCACTTCAGAATTCAATGTAAGGCATTGATTTAAAGTTGTTTGGAGACGAATTCTGAATGAGCTAAACTTAGTGCTCATGTACTCTACCTTCTTGTCTCTGCCTCTGGCCATTCGTGTGCTTGTCAAAGCATCACCTCCCTGATATTGTAGTCTTCTTTGAAAATGAAGGACAAACATTATCATAAAGGAGTAGCCACATCAGCATTAAAATATAACTGTGTATCCAAAATGAATGATACCCCCAAAATGACATCAAAATTTCTATTAGACTTCAATATCTTAATAATATCTTAGAAATCCAAATTGATCCAAACTAACCTTGAGAAGCTATGTGTTATCCTGCCTTATAGTATAGCAATGTAAACAATCGTATGTTTCTCATTCTTTCATTCATTCATTTGTATAATTATTCATTCATCAAATGTTTGTTGAGTGGCTTTTTTCTGCAAAGCTAATTTAAAGTTACCTTGGGAAATACACTGCAAAATATAAATCCTGGAAAGCATGTTGTAATATGAGAGGAATTATTAAATAATGGTTGGAATAGAAGTCAGAATACCTAGCCTTAAATCCTCTTAGAACAGTTACCAATTGTTTATGGGACAGCAAAGAAGTTAACTACTCAGATCCTCAGTTTTCTTTTTTGGAAAATGGGAATAATAATATTTATAGTATTATATGACAAGAACCAAATAGATAAAATGTTAAAAAGAAATAAAATGTTTATAACTCCAGTCCCTCTCCTGAGCCACATATTACTAACTGCTTTTTGGATATTTTGAACTGAATATCCAAAAATTAGCTCAAAATTTATATGTCAAAAAGAAGAGTTCATTACTTTCCCCTCATAAATCCACTGATCTCCGCCCCCCCCACCTGATCTTTTAATTTCTGTAATGGTATCAACATCTTTTCAGTCATTCACTTTCATAATGTCTGAACTCATTAAGTCTTCTACATACACAATCAATTGTCAAGTCTTATTGATTCTACCCTCATATCCTCATAACATTTCTCCTGTTCCTTTTGTTTATTCAAATGCCCAACTTTATAGCTTTGGTCCTTATCACCTCTCTCCTGAACAGCTTCAGTAACTTCCTAACTTGTTCTCTCAGCCATAAGTCTCTTGTATCCCAGATCTATCAACCACACAGTTGCAAAAGTAAAGCTAAGTTCTGTCTGTAACACTTTCTAACTTTGTAAACTCCATTGGCTCCCATTTATTTTAGAATCAAATACTAAATCTTACTAAAATGCCAGATTTCTTGCTACTCCTTACTCACCAAACTGCATTTCAGTGCTTTTTCCCTTGGCTACTGCCATCTTTTTCTTTCACTGTATGAGATATACTTTTTCCTTATCACCATACCATAGAATCCTTAGCTTCCTTTAAACTTTAGTTCAAGGGGCGGCTAGGTGGCACAGTGGATAGAGCACTGGCCCTGGACTCAGGAGTACCTGAGTTCAAATCTGTCCTCAGACACTTAATAATTACCTAGCTGTATGGCCTTGAGCAAGCCATTTAACCCCATTGCCTTGCAAAAACCTAAAAAAAAAATTAATTCAAGTGCTACTTTTTGAATGGGGCCTTACCTCATACCTTCAGGTACTTATACCTCCCTCCCCCATGATATTGTTGATAGTGCTGTTTTTTAGCCATCTTTGTCTCCCATGGTAGAATTTGAGTCACTTGATGGCAGAGAATTTATTTTTTTCCTGTATCCTCAATTATCTAGTACAGTTTCTGGTATGAAACCTGATCATAAAAATTCTCTGCCTTCTTAACTTTTCCATCCTGTAAGAGATATTGTTTTGAGATACAAAAGTGATTTTTAGTCATGGTCTTTACTATGGTGGAGCTAAGAATTTTGTTGGATTGATAAGAAATATACATTAGCAACTATGGAAAAAGATAGACTGTGTGTTATAATAGACAAATACAATCTTTTCACATTTTAAAGAAGGGAATTCTAATTCCTCCCTGGGTAAGACACTTGGGAAATCCATGGAAAAGGGAACATTTGAATTGAGTCTTGGACATTATACATTGTATAAGTTTTAAAAAGTAGCATATTCCATTTAAATAACTGTGCAAATATCAACTGCTCATGGATAGGTAGAGCTAATATAATAAAAATGACAATTCTACCAAAACTAAACTATCTGTTTAGTGCCCTACCCATCAAAATTCCAAAAAATTACTTTAATGAGTTAGAAAAAATTGTAAGTAAATTCATATGGAGAAATAAAAAGTCAAGAATTGCCAGGAGCTTAATGAAAAAAAAGTGCAAAAGAAGGTGGCTTAGCCCTATCCGATCTAAAATTATATTATAAAGCATCAGTCATCAAAACTGTTTGGTATTGGCTAAGAATTAGAGTGGTGGACCAGTGGAATAGACTAGGTGTGAAAGCAGGAGATGATGATAGTAATCTGTTGTTTGATAAACCCAAAGAGTCCAGCCATTGGGATAAAAACTCCCTCTTTGATAAAAATTGCTGGGATAATTGGAAGTTAATATGGAAGAAACTTAGATTAGACCTCACACCCTTTACCAAGATAAGATCCAAATGGTTACAGGACATAGACATAAAAAACAATACTATAAGCAAATTAGAAGATCAAGGACTAGTCTACCTGTCAGATCTGTGGAAATGGGAGCAGTTTATGACTAAGAAAGAGTTGGAGAACATCACTGAAAACCAATTAAATGATTTCGATTACATTAAATTAAAAAGCTTTTGCACAGATAAAACCAATATAAACAAGATCAAAAGAAATGTAGTAAATTAGGAAATAATCTTTACAACTAATGATTCTGACAAAGGACTCATTTCTAAAACATACAGAGAACAGAGTCATATTTTTAAAACAAAAAGCCATTCCCCAATTGACAAATGGTCAAAAGATATGCAAAGGCAATTTACAAATGAGGAGATCAAAGCAATCCATTGCGATATGAAAAAATGCTCTAAATCATTAATTATTAGAGAAATGCAAATTAAAACATCTCTGAGGTACCACCTCACACCTCTCAGATTGGCCAATATGACCAGGAAGGATAATGAACATCGTTGGTAGAGTTGTGGGAAATCTGGGACACTACTACACTGTTGGTGGAGCTGTGAACTCATCCAACACTTCTGGAGAGCTATTTGGAACTATGCCCAAAGGGCAACAAAAATGTGCATACCCTTTGACCCAGCAATACCACTACTGGGTCTATACCCTGAAGAGATGATGAAAAAGGGTAAAAACATTACTTATACAAAAATATCCCTAGCAGCCCTGTTTGTGGTGGCAAAGAACTGGAAATCAAGTAAATGACCTTCAATTGGGGAATGGATTAGCAAACTGTGGTATATGTATGTCATGGAACACTATTGTTCTATTAGAAACCAGGAGGGATGGGAATTCAGGGAAGCCTGGAGGGATTTGCATGAACTGATGCTGAATGAGATGAGCAAAACCAGAAAAACATTGTACACCCTAACAGCAACATGGGGGTGATGTTCAACCTTGAAGGACTTGCTCATTCCATCAGTGCAACAATCAGGAACAATATTGGTCTGTCTGCAAAGGAGAGCGCCATCTGTATCCAGATAAGGAGCTGTGGAGTTTGAACAAAGTGCAACGACTATTCCCTTTAATTTAGAAAAAAGCAGATATCTTATTGTCTGATCTTGTTACCTCTTAGACTTCTCTTCTTTAAGGATATGATTTCTCTCTCATCACACCCAATTTGGATCAAGGTGCAACATGGAAACAAAGTAAAGACTGACAGAGTGCTTTCCATGGGGGGGGGGGGTGCGGGGAGGGAAGCAAGATGGGGGGGGGGGGAATTGTAAAACTCAAATAATATCTTTAATAAAAATAAATTTTAAAAAAGTAGCATATTCCAGATATAAGGGGAACACTTTTGTGACAGTATAGAGTTTGAAGATGGGAGTGGTTTACCAGGAACAGATGACAGATTAATGTTAATTCTATTAAAGTAAGCTTTAAATAACAGGTAAAGGGCTGTTATCTTAGACTCAATAGAAAACTTTTAAGTGAATGATATATTCAGATGGATGTTCTAAGAATGTCAACTTGTCAGCTCTGTGGAGAAAGGATTGGTCTTGAAACATACAGAATTCAGGAAATCTAATTAGAAGTGTAATGTAATTGTCCAAGTAAAATGTGATGAAGCCCTAAATTTCAAGGAGATACAGCAAAAGGAAAGTCAGTTCCTACTCCCAAGCTATTTACAAAGAATATGATGTAATAATATGTTTGTAATTTCTCTGAGTCAACTATTTAAGTAATCCCTGTTTAGACTTACCTCAACGACAACAGATAGGCTTTAAAAGATTCAGAGAAACAATATCTGTTAAAGATATCCCACTTATGTATGTTACTGCCCAAATTCTATGATTAAAGATTCATTTTTGACATTCAAAAGAGTTTGTTTTGGGGAAGGAGGAGCCAAGATGGCGGCATGAAGGCAGCATTTGCCGGGAATTCCTTCCCCCCCAAACTCCAAAAACCAACAAATGATGACTCTAACCAATATTTCAAGGGGCAGAACCAATAGAAAGACTGAGTAATACATTTTCCTAGTCAAAGATAACTTAGAATTTCTGCTGGAAAGGTATGCTTCACCAGGACCCAGGGCTGGAAAAAAGCCTGGGCCATAGCACAGCCCAGCCCAGCCCAGAGATCATCGGCAACAGCTTGAAGGGGCAGGGAGAGGACTCTGCTAAACCAGAATGAGTGTGCAGTGAGGAGCACCAGCTGCAGAATCTCCAGCGAGAATCTGGACAAAGCAGCCTGTACATGGAGAAACAGTAAGGGAAGCCTACAGAGATTTCTCTGCTTTCCCTCGGGGTAGGACTCTGCTGCTAGCCTACACTCAGATCCAGGTTGTAGTTCGGGCTTCCATACTAGCTGGATCCCTTGTTCTAGCTCCAGTGCAGAGGAAAGTATGGGGCCCATCTACATATCAAAGCACAGGCAAGAGAGCATAAGACCTTGGAGGAATAAAGGAACTTGATGATGTTGAACTGTTTGCATTCCGGCATGGGAAGAAGATATTGATAACGCATATGAAGTTTCTCATTTATAAGAGCTGTTAGAAGGACCATATATAGACAGGGCACAGGAAGGAGCCGAATATAATGGTATAATATTATAAAAAGGTGGAGTCAATGGATGATAAAGGAAAGTACTGAGAGGAAGGGAAAGGAGATAAAGAAGAAGCTTAGAAATTTCACATAAGGGTCAAGAGAAAGCTTTGTCAATGACGTGGAATGGGGGAAGGCAAGGGGGAATGAGTGAGCCTTCATTCTCATCAGAAATGGCTCAGAGAGGAAATAACATACACACTTAATAGGATGAGGAAATCTAAAAATGAGATGAAAGGGATGGGATAAGGGGAAATGGGGGGGGAGGGAAGGGGGGGAGTAGGTGAAAGAAGAGAGGGAAGATCGAAGGGAGAGGGTACTCAGATATAACACACTTTTGGACAGGACCAGGATGAAAGGGGGGGAGAGACAGACAGAGAGGGAGGGAGAGAGAGACAGACAGAGAGGGAGGGAGAGAGAGACAGACAGAGAGGGAGGGAGAGAGAGACAGACAGAGAGGGAGGGAGAGAGAGACAGACAGAGAGGGACAGAGAGGGAGAGAGAGAGAGAGAGAGACAGACAGAGAGACAGACAGACAGACAGAGAGACAGACAGAGAGGGAGAGAGAGACAGACAGAGAGACAGACAGAGACAGACAGAGAGGGAGAGAGAGAGACAGACAGAGAGACAGACAGACAGACAGAGAGACAGACAGAGAGGGAGAGAGAGACAGACAGAGAGACAGAGAGAGACAGACAGAGAGACAGAGACAGAGCCAGATAGACTCATAGACAGAGACAGAGACAGACTGTAAGAGACAGACAGAGACAGAGAGAGGGAAAGACAGCTAGTAATAGCAACTGTGGGAAAAACATTGAAGCAACTTCTCTTGTGGACTTATGATAAAGAAAGCAACTCACCCCAGAGACAGAGCCATTGGAACCTGAACACAGACTGAAGTGTCTGTCTGTCTGTCTGTCTGTCTCTGTCTCTCTCTCTCTCTCTCTCTCTCTCTCCTTGAGGTTTCTCATCTTCTTGGTAGGGGGAGGGAGATTTATGTTTACTCTTACAACACATTAATTTCAATCAGTATATAGCATGGAAACATGTAAAGACTGTCAGACTGTCTTCTGTGGAGGGAAGAGGGGAAAATTGTAAAATTCAAAACTTTACAAAAATAGTAGGTAGATACTACTATTGTATATAATTGGACAACATATAAAATGTTAACAAAAGACTTTGTTTTTGAGTATTAATGTAAATGTCCACAAAAGTTTGCTATAATTTTATATATATATATACATATTTATATATATGTATATATATATATATATATATAATCTATATGTGTCTTGGTAAGTTCTCACTCTAGATATTCATTAGATATATATTTTTTTCTCTGCTTAATCTCTCATAAGTTTGGATACAAGGACAGTGTTTATCTCATAGGAAGAATTCTGTAACATTTTCATTCTCTATTTTCTAAATAATTTGTGTAATATTGTTCATTTTCTTGGGTAGAATTGTCAGTACAGCTAGAAATTTATTTTGTTTCATTTTGCTTTTTTGTCAGGGTAGTTGCATTCATGGATTGCTCATCCCCCCCTCCAAGATTGAGTTTTTTCAATTCTCTTTATATCTTTGTAATACTTTATATTCTTCTAGTCCTTTTTCAATTTTTTTGACATTTTTTGCTAAATAATTTCTAACAATTTCTTTTACTTCATCTTTTGTGAATCCTGTTTATTTTTCACTAAGACAATTTAGTGTTTCTTTTTGAAGATTAAATCTAGCTACTGGTTTATTTGAGGTATTTGATTTCCCTTTTAAAATTATAACCAAAAAAGGTTTCATTTATTGATCCTTTTTATTATCTCTTTTAACTCCTTTAATTTTCAACATCTTTCTTTTGCATGTTTTCTTATTTGTTGACTTTTAAAGTTTACTTTCTGCTTTTTCACACTCAGTTCTTTGACCTCTTTGTTTTTCTTCTCTTCTGTTCAGAATTCAATTAAAAATTGTCTTCTCTTTCAAAATTCTTCATATTACTCACATTGAAATTCACAAAGTAAAAGTTAACTGCTTTACAAAAGATAGATACCAACATAATAATTGCAAAGGACTTTAATGTCTTTTTATCTGAGCTGTTCAAATTTAATATAATGAAAAAAGGAAGTATCTAACAATTTCAAGGGGAATTTAGAGCTGAAAGTCTCATTATAGGCTAAATGGAAATTAAAGAACATACAAATCTCCTTCCACCAGATAGTGTGTGTGTGTGTGTGTGTGTGTGTGTGTGTGTATAATATATTTATATATCTCCTCTCCTTTTCTCTTCTCTTCTTACCTTGTCTCACCTCTTCTGCTTTTTCTCTTTTGATGTATTTTGAGTTTTATGACTTGACGTTTTTTAAACATTAAGTTTTCCTTCCTTCCCTTTTTTGTTAGATTTATCTAGCCTAAAAGGAACATATTGATATCTCCAACAATTCTTGTTAACATTTTCTTTATCTATTTAGACACTATACTATTGAAAGCATATTTATTAAGGATTGTGTATGCCCTTTAAGGTGTAATATGATTTTCATGTTTATTACTATATCTGAGGTCATAATTAAGACCTCTGCTTCTTTGGATTGAATTGACATGAGATAGATTATAATTCCTTATTTTACTATGTGAATCTTAATATTTCAAGTGTTTTTTATAAACAACATATGGTTGACTTTATTTTTGAACGCTTCTGCTCGTCTCCTATGCTTGTGGGGGAAAATCTTGCCATTGACTTTCATGTATGATTGTGAGGTGTGATTTTTCATTTTCTCCTGATAGGATATTTATTCCCTTTCCCCACCAACCTCTTTGTTTAAAAAAAAAGATGGAAGAAAGGTAAAAGGATCAGTGCTAATAATTTGTAATTGGATTGGTCCAATGCTGTTCTTTTGACTTTGCTCTTTTGAACCATCTCAGACCCATACACTGGCCTCTAATATACATGTCTATTTTTGTTGAAAGTATCATTATCCTTCCTATCTCATACCTTCTGTGTCATCCTTGCTTCAACATATAATAGAAATTTAATAAAATGTTTACTGATTAGTTGACCTAAATTACTGGCTCTTGCCCTTTCTCTGTCTCATTTTAATTCCACCCCCCATACTTTATGATATTTGAATCAAATAAGAAAGAGAAGGAAATCATGTAGGTGTCAGAGGATTTTGGACTTTCAAATCAATGAGATGCTTAACTTAGGCAGAAAAAAAATTGGCAATATTTTAGTGAAATTCAACATGACTTATGTGAAAATATGTTTAACATGATTGCACATTTATAGCATAAATCATTTTGCTTGCCAGCTTAGGGAGGGGAAGGAGAAGTAGAAAAATGTGGCACTTAAAATCTTATTTAAAAAAATGTTAAAAACTAACTTTTCACATAATAGAGCAAAAATGAAGCAGTATTTATAAAAATATTTTAGTGAAATTGAATAAAATTGTAAGAAGAATCATCTCTAGGTCCAGTTACTTGTCAAGCACAATGAATAGATGTTATCTGTGTTCCAAATGAAGGCAGATTTCCTTCCTGCAGGAGAAAGGAAAGGAACTAGATGAACATCTTTGCACACCCCAAGTTCTTAGGAAATATGAAATGTTCCAAAAGGTATCTGGATTAAGCCTTCATTGAGGACAAAAGGTCTCTGAGATTGAAAAGTAAAGATATGATAAATTATCATGATGATGATAGTAAATAAAGAAGTAATATATAGAGGAAAAGTGAAAGAAAAGAGCCTTTATAAAATTAAATTCTCATGGATAAGACTATATATTCTGTGAAGTAAAAAGCTATTATACCTAAAAATGTCATAATAGTCACACATTCTATCTGTAAGAGTAGTATTAGTTGTCAAATTCTTGCTCAGAAATCCTGAGGCAGTTTTTTGGTAAGTTGACAACAGAAGAAGTGTCTGTTGTCTTTCCGGACTTTGTATCTAAGATATAACAGAAAATCTCATTAGACATTTTAAAATTTGTTTATTTTTTTGGCAGTGGGGTGCAGTTTGTGAGGCAATGACTTTAAGTGACTTGCCCAAGGTCACACAACTAGTAAGCATCACGTGTCTGCAGTTGGATTTGAACTCAGGTCCTTCTGACTCCAGGGCTGGTGCTCTTGTGCTACCTAGCTGTCCTCCTTATTAGACTTTTGAAAAATGGATAGAAATTTCCTACTTTTGGCGAAGCATAAGGTAGTGCAAAAACACTGTCTATTTTTAAAAATCTATATTGGAAAAAAAAGGAAGATCAAAGAAAGAACAGGGCTTTGACTCGAGGTCACTGGGACATTGATAATGGACAAATGAAAGTTAAGTAGAGCTTTTTAATTCTTATTTTGCTTCTATTTTTACTCTAAGGGATTATTACCTTTACATGGTAAATGATAGAAGCAAAATGATGAATAGGACCTTGAAACCCAAGATAAGTAAGGAAGGTACTAGGTTAGCAATTAGCTGGTCTTAATAAATTCACATCATTTGAAGCACAGTGGCGTACTCGGGTCCTGAAAGAATTGGCAGTTGTAAATCTGAGCAACTGCAGTGAAACATGATAAGTCATGGACAATGGAAGAGAGTTCATAGGATTGGGGAAGGACAAATTTCTCAATTTTCAAAAAAGAAAAGAGAATAGAATTTTCACAATATAGATCAGTAGACTTGACTTTTGCTCTTGAAAAAAATTCTTCAAGAGATTATGCTTTAAGGAAGATAGTGATAAAGTGGCAAATGTGTAGAGGAGGGCAACAAAGATTCTGGAAGTATTTATATGCTATTGTTATATGAGACTTAGCTGAAGGAAGTAGGATTGTTTGTTTTCGAGAAAATAATCTCAGGGAAGACGTGATCAACCTTTCTTCTGGTGTTTGAAATACTGTCAGCTGGAGAAGGTACCAGACATATCCTTTTTTTTTGTCCAGAAGACAAAACTGAGAGCTATAGGTAGTTGCAAAGAGGAAAATTGAGGCATGACCCAGGTTGGAGGAAGGGGACAGTTAACTTCTTAACTACTGGAGCTATTCAAAAGTAGAATTGACTGCCTTTGAAGATACTCTGTCCTCCCTCTTTTGATGTCTTCAAGCAGAGGTTGGAAGATTACTTGTTTGGTATGTTATAGTGAGGGTTCTTTTCAGATGGGGCTGCTAAAATCATCTCCAGCTCTCAAATTCTTCATTATTTCATCCCTAATTATATATACACAGAGGAGACAGAGGTTCATTTCTCATCGATTGTGGGGTCAGGATTAGTCATTATAATTACATAGTATAAACAATCTATTTTGATCTTTCTAATTACCCTTGTTAGTAGTAATTCTGTATATTACTCTTGAGCTTGATTTTTACGTCATTGTTTTAGCTCATATGTCTGTAATTTTCAAAATTCTTCATATTTATCATTTTGAATTTAAGAAAATAAGAGTAAACTGACTTATAAAAATAGATAACATAGTAATGTAGAAGATTTTAATGTCATTTTATCTGACTGGTCATATTGAAGCTAAAGCTAAATGGAAATAGCTAATTAATAAATTCAGGGAGAATTTGGAAGTGAGGGTCTCATGATTATACTGTTAGGAACATTAAAGAACATACTACTCTTTTGGCACCAAATGACATATTTTTTAAAAAAGCAGATTATGTGTTGGGGCAAAAGGAAATTATAATGAACCATTTACAAAACACATCTATAAACACATTATTTTTAGACAGCAAAAGTAATAAATATTATAAAGAATACAAACAAAACATTCAGACCTACCTAAATAGAATATCATAAGTGGTTACAGAATCAAAGAACAAATCTTCAAAATGATAATTTTGTGAAAACAAATAATAATAATGAGACAATATACAGCTCTACTCTCAGAGGAACAATTATATCCTTGAATGCATACAGTAAATGTATATATGTCAATGTTTATATAAATGTGCAAGTAAAAAAGTCAACCATTTTATAAAAATGAAACATGAATGAGAAATATTGAAATTTAAAAGAGGAAATTATAAACTATACAAATGTTGAATAAATATTAGAGCTAGTCTTTCATAGAAACTAATAAGATTGTTAAATCTAATAGCTAATACGATTTTTTAAAAATAGGTAAAGAAAATCCAATTAACTTTATTTTTTTTTAGGTTTTTTGCAAGGCAAATGGGGTTAAGTGGCTTGCCCAAGGCCACACAGCTAGGTAATTATTAAATGTCTGAGGCTGGATTTGAACTCAGGTACTCCTGATTCCATGGCCCATGCTCTTTCCACTGTGCCACCTAGCTGCCCCCAATTGTTAACTTTAAAAAGAACGAGGTGAAATCAACAAATCAGAGAAGAGAAAAAGTCTTAATAGAATTGAGAATTGAAAAGAAATCGTTGTTTTCATATTAGGAAAGAAGTACCCAAATTAACAAAATGTAATGTGAAAATCTTAAATCATTTAATCTGAGAAAATGAAATTGATTTAACTATTAATAAACTATCAAAGACAAACACCTCTAAGGATGCCCATCAGTTGGAGAATTACTGAAGAAGTCATGATATATGGTTGTGATGGAATATTTTAGTGCTAAGGTTTGATGGAGGATTATTTCAGAAAAACATAGAAAGACTTATATGAACTGATGCAAAGCAAAATGAGAAAAACCAGAGAACCCAATGATAGAAATAATAAAAAGATTGATCAATTGTGAAAGACACAGCAATACTGATCAGTAATTCATGGCAATTGCAAAAGACTCATGATGAAAAATACTCTCCACCTCCAGATAGAGATCTCGGAGAGTTTGAATGAAGATTGAAGCATATTTTTTCCTCTATATTTTTCTTGCTTTTTTTTCACACAACATGGTTAATGTGGAGATATATTTTATATGACTTCATATGCCTTCTCAATTGTTTGGGAAGTGGTAAGAAAGAGAAAAATGATTTGGAAATGAGAAAAAACCTCCTCTAATCCAGGAAAAGTTTTAGAAAAATTTGATTAGACATGTAAAGTTCTATTGCTGTTTATACCTCCGAAAATATTTTTAAATAAGAAGAAAGAACTCTAGAAAACTCAAATCATGAAAGGGTAAAGGGGAAAAAAATGTTGTCTGGGGTCACTAGAGAATATTGATGCAAAAATTCTTTAAATCCTTTCAAAAAGTCTAGAATACATAGTGTGTATGTATATTCTGTGTGTTAATGTACATATAATATATACACACATACAATATCTGTACAGATATCTGTGTCTATGTATATAGACATATATGAAATATTCACGCTGAGAATTATACAAAAGTTAAACTGATGATTCAATTTTAAGAAAACTTAACATAATATTGCAAGTAAAGAAAACACAAACAAATATATGTCAAAGAAAAAGCCTTAGTCAAAATACAATGTTCTTTTACGCTAAAAGCTCTATAAAGAATTGACATAGGGGGCAGCTAGATGGTGCAGTGAATAGAACACTGGCCCTGGAGTTAGGAGGAAGGACCTGAATTCAAATCCAACCTCGGACACTTAATATTTACCTAGCTGTGTAGTCTTGGGCAAGTCACTTAACCCCATTGCCTTGCCAAAAAAAAAAGGACTGACAAAGAAGGGTTATTTTGGTCAGAGTAGAAACACAGACATATATGTGTGTGTATAGGAATACATATAATATGTATATATAAATATAAAAGTATGTTATATAAAACTAAAAACTAGCATTATGCACAATAAAAACCATTAAAATTTTCCCAGTGAACACAAGGATGTCCTCTTTCCCACTGCTAACATAGTTACAGAAATGTAAGTAATACTAGAATAAAAAAATGAAAGGCAACAGTAGTGAAAAAGAACCAGAATTCATCCTATTTGCAGATTACAAACTCAGAGAATCAACAATGAAATCAATTTAAACAGTTCATAGCTTCACTAATGTAGCTGTATACAACATACATCTAAAAAATCCTCTGGGAAATAATAGAAAGGAAAATCCCATTAAAAATAACAATAAAATTTGTAAAGTATCTGAGTCAAGATACACTCATGATTTCTAGAAATATTGTTACAAAAATGGTTTAAGTAATGATTTAAATAATTTGAGGATTATTCATTATTCATGGTTGAGCTACTGCAATATAATAAAAAATGTAGATAATACCTCAGCTTAGATATTTAGTGCTATACCAATCAAACTTACAAGAAGATATATTATAGTAATATGTCATAATAGCCAAATTCATTTACAGCACCAAAGTCCAAGAAGTTAGGGTGTTTAGGAAAGATCCTTATGTATCCTGAAGTTCCCTAAGATGGGAACAATTAAGGAGAAGGAATGTGAGAGAATAGAGCAAGGCACTGAATTAAATGAGGAAGGAAGTAGAGTGCCCTGCAAAACACATAACCATTACCAGACTCTTGATTAAGTGGTACACATCAAAGAAGAAGTTATTAATGAAAGTGGTACTGGCAGAATCTAGAAGTGGCAGAAAGGGGCATCTGAATATTTTGATTCTCTCACTATAACTAATCATTTGGGAGGTACAATTAAATGTGTAATCAGTGGTATAAGTATGGCAAGGGTTACTGTACCATTCACAGGAAACCAGGTCTGTTGAATTCAATGAAATGAAGTACATAAAGCTGTGATGTTTATAATCCCTTTACCCAGCAAGGGATCAGTCCACCCCATTTGATTCTTCCTCTGGTAAGGAATTTCAGTGGTGGAGAAGCTTTGTAAGGTAAATGTTCTTTCTAATATTGTACTGACTTTTTCCTCTTCTGTGAGAGGATGTGGGGAATTGACCAAATGGTGTATGAAGACTTATTTTTCTGCCACTGATACACATGACTCCATTACAGAATCTCACCAGTCTCCCATCAATTGATGACCTTCATAGCCACCATACAGGAAAATAAATCCTGTAATGAAGGGGTTAGCCTTCCCATCAATTGTCAATCAAATGCCACTCTTGGAGTTGGCAGATCTGTCTAGATGAAGCAAGGGGATTCCCAAAGAGAGGCAGCATGGACTATACAGATAATACTATTACCTTGACCATTGTCTCTCTTTGGACTCCAATGAAAACAGCTCAGCACCCTGATCCCAAGAATTTTTGCAATTACTTTGTTTCCAGCCAAATTCCTTTCAGCTATCATCCTAGATATCTCTATGGAGATTCAACCTGGCACCTGCTACTACATGTACTAACAGTTTCAGAAAAGAAAGTTCTTATTATCAAAGACTTTGCTACTGTCAAATGGCTCATTATCAAAACTTATAAGAATTTATCCGTGGGGGACAGCGAGGTGGTGCAGTGGATAGAGCACCGGCCCTGGAGTCAGGAGTATCTGGGTTCAAATCCAGCCTCAGACACTTAAAAATGGCCTAGCTGTGTGGCCTTGGGCAAGCCACTTAGTTCCATTGCCTTGCAAAAAAAAACAACCTAAAAAAATTTTAAAAAATAAAAAAAGAATTTATCCGTGGAAATTATACTCAATAAGAAACATCATCAGCTACTGTGCCACTTAAGGGCCGTGAAACCTTTCCATCTGATTTACAGATGAAATTTTCAGTATAGATTGTCTCTCCCATTAGAAGGTGAACTTCTGGAGAGGGTAGTAACTATCTTACTTTTCTATTTTTATCCCCAGTGCTAGGCACTGTGCTTTGCATATAGTAAGTGATTAATGAACATTTCATTCATTCATTAACAAACCCTTTTGGCTGTTCAGTTTGACAGCTACTCCTCAGATACCACAGCCACATTCATTGAAGACTCAGAGAAGTTTTTGTTAGTCCCAGGCACTGGAAAATGGCTTAACATTGGAAACTGATATAAATTATAAATTTATCAGTGCAAATGACAGCAAAGAAGAGGCCTAAGAGACCTTTCTATCTGACTTTCAACTGAACCATTTTATCTACATTGTCATCCTCATCAGAATATGAGGATCTTGAGAGCAAGCACTGTCTTACTTTTCTATTTGTATCCCCATTATTTAGAACAGTGCTTTGGACTTAATAAATGTAGAATGAATGCTTCATTCATTCATTCATTCATGTTCCTTTCACAGCTTTGGCTATAGTTTCCTAGTTTTCTCCAGGATCTCTCTGGAGAACAAGTTCTACAATGTCTCTTGTGGTCAGGAATATAATTTCTATTATGAATCAGAAAAGCATTATCCTCTCAAAAGTCATCAAGAAAAAAATAAACCTTGCTTTGCACCAGCTTCATCAATTACTTTACCAAATTATTATTTCTACACTGAAGTGATTTGATTCTATTTCTGGGATACACCTTTCATTGTGGTAGTATTTCTATTAGCCTTGAAAATTTACTGAAAGAATGCCTAGGCTTTAAAACTTGCAAGTAACTTTATTTTAATCCTGTTTTCTCTTTGTTGTAAACAAGGGGAAGTGCCATGATCACTCTACTATCACTATGGCAACCAGGGCTTTCACATGAACACCCTTTTCTGCAAAGACGTAAATGTCAGTCCAGACCAAACAAATCTCTTTCATTTCCCCTCATCTCATGTTCGTTTGTACATTTTACACTGTGCATTAATTCACCAAGTTTCATAGAAACATAAGATGTCAGAACTACAAGGGATCATAGAGGTTCATTCAGTTCAACCTCTTCATTTTACACATATAGTAACTGAGATCTCAGTTAAGTTCCCTTACTGAATTTTTTTCCCCTTTTGCTGCTAGGCCCTGGGCCTCAATTAGCAAAGTTCTCCATTAAGAAAAGGGAAAACACCCCAATAGCTACATTTTCTCCTTACATCAAAGCCAGAAGAAAGGGCTGCCAAGTAGAGCTCAGTCTCTGACAGTTTACCTGAGAAAACAGGTTCTCAGATTGTTTAAAATATTACAAATTTGCTACTGTGCTGTGAGAAATAATTTGTTTGGAACTCTATCCCAGTTAGTTTTAATCAGTTTTCTATGATTCCATAGAGGTAGTAATTATAAATGCTTTATATTTTGCCCCAGAGCTATAAGGTATAGATTATAATTTCACTTGCTTAATCACAGGAAGTAACCAGACCTAGAATGACAGAGGTTTTTGTTGTTTCCATTACATGGAAAGTAGTTCTGAACCATTATCACTCTTTTTTTGTAGGTTTTTGCAAGGCAAATGGGGTTAAGTTGCTTGCCCAAGGCCACACAGCTAGGTAATTATTAAGTGTCTGAGGCCAGATTTGAACTGAAGTCTCCTGACTCCAGGGCCAGTGCTCTATCCACTGCACCACCTAGCAGGTGACCACTGTATGATCACTTAGTGGTCATAAAGGAGATACCCCATGCTTTGCCCAACCCAAGAACCTCCTGCTGACATACCATTTCTATCTGATTCATCAGTTTTTTTGCACTGTGAATCAAGGTCTATCAACTAATGGGAATCAAATCTAGTAACAGGTCATACAAAAATAGGGCCTTGGAAGAAGGTGACATTTCAAATTTTGAAGATCTCAAAAAAGTGCCATTGGCTTAGAACTCTGTTTCACTCTCTTTTATAATTGGGTAGCTTTAGTCCTCACAATGCTTAATCAACTCATTTAATTCTGACCTATGATTAGTCTCAGACTGATTTCCCCCCTCATATTTGTGTTACCTAAGAGGTTCAAGAGACGAGCCATCTAACTATTTTTGCCCGAACTTCACAGAGTGTCACCTATTTAGGAGAATCATTATCTAGTCACTGGACCTGAACCAGCTTTGCTCTTTTCAGAACTAAATGTTATCAGTTCACACAGTGTTGATAGCATTCTTAGTGGCTCATTCAGGCTAACAAAACTTTCTGAAAGCTCACTGATGAATTAGAATGCTGGTTGATCAATTTATACCCAGTGATCATGAGGTAGGTTTATTGTTTTGTTTCCTTGTTTGTATAATCTTTCACTTTTCAGAGGTCCAGTCTGGGGATGATATTGTAGTCTAGAAGGTGGTTTGATAAACATGTATTGAAAGCAAAGAGAGATGAATTTTCATTTAGAACTTTGTCTCTCAAGGTGGTGAATTGCCTTTCTCCATTCTAGGTATGTTTTCTTTTTCTATTAAGCAGGATTTCTTTTTCTAGGCTTCATGCTACTCTCTTCCTTTAACTGTTAGACATAGGCATTCCTTTTCATCTCATAATATCAAGGTCACTTGCCTTGTTTTAAAGATAAGAAAACTGAGGTTCCAAGAAGTTAAATGAGTAGACCAGGGTCATATAACAAGCAAATGCCTGAGGTGTGATTCAGACCTGATTCAGTTCTTGTAATCTATCCATTGGCCCATTTTGTTCAGCTCTGTGTGACACATTTTAAGAGGGACTTTTATTGACAGATTGGAATGTGACCAAAGGAGGGCATCCAGGATGATGAAGACCCTAAGCTTCGTTACATTTTAGGAACAGCAAAAAAAATATCAGACCAAAACAACAACAGCAAAAACCTGGGACATTTAGGCTGCAGTAGATAAGACTTGGAGAGTATTTGATACTTTTCTTCATGAATATATCAGGCTTTCACATGAAAGAGAGATAAGATTTGTTTGACTGCAGGGGACATAACTAATAGTAGTTTACAGAAATTTCAGAAGTAAATTTAGAATCAAGAAAAGGGAAAATTCTTAAGTGGTAGAGTTGAACAGAAATAGAAGAGGTTGTCTTGTAAAGTAGTGTATTTTCAGTGACTAGAGGTCTTGAAGCAAAAAGCATTCTCTGACCCCTGAGCAGGGGTAGTAAAGGATTCTTATTGAGTTAGATGACTACTAAATTCACTTACTCTCAGGTCCTGTATGAGTTTTGAGACAACAATGAATGGTAATAATACACTATCTTCTGCCTTAGAAATGGGGCTGATATTTTTTTGACCTTTGTCCAGTTTACCCTATTGGACTCTTCTTTAATCCCTTCATATGGAATTGTGAATTGATCAAATAATCCAACACTAATCTGTTCATTCACATGTATTTATTTAAAACCTTATGAAATATTAGTGTAGTATGCTTTTATCAGTTTAAAAAATTTGTTTTGTATATTATGGGTTTTCTCATCTCTTGAGTTTTTTCTCCTTTTTTGATTTGATTCATCGTTCACAACATGATTTATATGGAAATATGTTTAGCATAGTTGTATATGCATAACCTATATTAGATTACATTCTTTTGGGATGGGGGGGGGCCAGGAAGGGAGGGAGGGAGAAAATTGTGAAACTCGGAAACTTACAAAAAGATTGTTAAAAATTATCTTTGCATGTCATTGAAAAAAGAAATAAATAAAAATGGGGGGGGGGATTTAGTTGATCTATTTCTTCAAGAACAGTTTAATGAAATGTCAAATTGCTTGAAGTACTAGAGAAACTTAAGATTTGAAATTTTAATAATGTTCTATAGCAGTTGGGATAGACTTCATGGTGTCAGTAGGACTCAAAGGATAGTGGGCTTGGAACAGACAAAAGGGAGAAAGAAGGATATCCATCCCAGATGAGAGGAATGGCATGTTCAGAGTCATAGCAGTAAAATTTGTCTGCATCTCTTCTGCCCATATGACTTCAGAGCATGAATGTGGCCAGTGAAACCCTCCCTATTTTTGAGAAAGACCCAATGCAGATGGATTCTATTTGCCAAGCCTTCCTAAAGTGGTTTGCTTAGAATGGGTCAGATATTATAAAAATGGAAGCAGGATAAAACAGTTAAAGGATTGTGTCTAGCAATAGAATATGACATGGATTGAGGTACTTTAGGATAATGAAGCAAAGAACCAGAATATTCCTGGCAACCTGCATTCTATTCCTGACTTTCCAAGTGACTGGCTGTATGACCTTGAGCAAATCGTTGTATCTCTCTGCACCAAAATGAAGGTTTGAGACTTGTTTAACAGAAAACCTTTCCCTTCTGCCTCAGTGTCTTTAAAGTACATTTGCTTTCCTTACAACCATTTTCTGAAACAGTAGATAGTGCAAGGATTACTCTCCATTTTCCAGATAAGAAAAATGAAGCTTGGGGAGATTAAGTGATTTGAACTGCTGAAAAAATTTCAGAGCAGGATTTGAGCTTTGTTTTTCTGATTTTAAGTGGATTCACATATTGTCTGCATCTATCATATCATATTTCTTCTAGTTCTAATATATGGTTTAAAATTATACTCAGTGAATTTCAGTGATTGTTTTTCACTCTTAAATGTGTTTGTCCATGTATGTGTGTGTGAATGAATGAGATGTTGAGACATACGAAAGTACCTTTATCCCCTAACATGGATACATTCCAGTGACCTCATTATACTAAGGTATTTCCCTCAGTATAATATCATGCCTGTGTCATGTACAATAATCTGCTGACATTTTGACTGATTTTGAACATATTTATTGGCTGGGGGAGGGTAGAGAAGGCTCAAGGAGGAGGGAAGAGGTGCAGTATAAGAAAAATTTGTCAAACAACTGGTTTTCTTTTTTGTTACTGAATTCTCTCACTTGAAGACTTGATCAGTGCAAACAATCAAACTAATTTATGAGTGTTGCATGATGTTACATGGTTCATTTAATTATACCCTTACCTGTTAAGTTCCTGTTCGACTAGCAGTTCAGGAAGTGTTAGGCTCCTGCCAGCCAGCCTATCCTTATATGTCGAAGGGGAGGGAGACGAGGGAGACAAGGGAGACAAGTTCTCCTAGATCTCCCAGAGGTCCAAGATCTGCATTTATTAAACCAAATACAAGCACTTAAATACCCTTCCCAATCCTTGGTCAACTCCCACTCCCATGGCACTTAGTAAAACAACACTCTGGTGCTAAAGGACACCAGGTGATAACAGTTTACAATACTCCCACACACAACAGTCCCTCACACTTACTATCAAGTCTGAATTGAGGGAATGACTATTTAGACATCATTTTTCTTGTCATAGTTGTTTATATTGCTACAACAAAATGGCAAGCAAACTTTTTAGCTCTCAGGACAAATCTCTGATAGTTTCCCTATATTGCTACCATTTCTTTTTATTACTATCTCTAAGGCTTGACTATGGGCATATGGGTATGCTAGCCTGTTTATTCAACCATTTCATCACTCATATGAAAAGGGAAAATGAGGTTTTGAGAAAAGCTAACATTATAAATGGCATGTATCTAGAATCTGATGGTTGAGTTCTCTTTGCCAACAAATATTTCTTAAATATGCATTAACTTTTACTTTGTACTTATTAATATTTAATAATACAATAATAATTCATTCAGGGCAGCTAGGTGGCGAAGTGGATAAAGCACTGGCCTTGGAGTCAGGAAGACTGGAGTTCAAATCCAGATTCAGACATTTGACACTTACTAGCTGTGTGATCTTGGACAAGTCTATTCACCCTCATTGCCTCACATCCAGGGCTATGTCCAGTTGTCTAATTCATATCTGGCCACTGGATCCAGATGACTCTTAAGGAGAAAGTGTGGCTGGTGACTTAGCACATGCTGCCCCCTTGCTCAAATCCAATTCTTGTACTTGTCATGGCGTCACCTTCTGAATGTTATTGTCTTTTTTGAGAATGAAGGACAAACATCATCACCTGTGTATTTGTTGAATATTTTCATTGTTTGCTTTTAAAACAGAATGTGTGTTGCAAGTATAACCCCAAGCATGTTCTTTGGGCTCTTAGGTGAAATTGAAACCTCATCCATTTAGATGTTTTCTGACAGCAGTGACTGAAGTCCCAGCAACCTCTCCCTTGATTTTCAGAGGGCAGCTAAAGTGGAAAGGTTTATAGCAGTGTATAGTATCTGGTTCAATGCCCTCACAACACTATCTGACAAAGATTCAGGTTAAAAAATAGTTTCAGTTTTACGATCTTTACTTGTTGTACAGTATATGTTATTTATGACACTGTAGATTTCATGAGTTAAGAAAAGTGAATATTATCTGAAATCAATGACTTTTTAAAATTGAGGTAGCAGCACAAGAGGTCATAGAATTCTAGCTAATACTAAGGAGAAAAAAATGTTTTGCACATTTTATTTTGTACACTTCATTTTATGGGTTATTTCATGGTCATTGTATGAGGAAAAATATATGTTACCAGAATTAATGTTTCATCATAAAGAAGTACATGCAAAAAAAGTGTATTTTCAATAATCTCTAATAAAAGATTACAGTTTTTAGGTGGATACAGAAATATAACCTCCTATTTCTCATAGGTTCAATGTGTGAACATGTGCATTTTTTACTTTTGCTCATTTTTAAGAACAGTACACTTGCAAAGGTTGAGGATTGATTGCATTTCTATGATTAATTTGGCTCAACAGAATGGAAACCAGCATTAAAATGTATGTTCTATTGCTCTTTCATAATCTTAAAATGTAGTATTTTTTTATGATGGCATTTATAAAGTTCCTCACATAATTTCTCCCACTGGATTTTCACATCAGCTTTAGAAAATAAGGTGAAAGTATTATTGTTCCCATTTTGCTATTTGTGAAACCGAGGCTAAAAAAATTACTTACTCAGGATCACATTGGTGGTAAATGAAATGGGCAGAAGTTGAACCCATGTCTTTGATGTTCAAATGCTCATCACAATGCTGGTTTGCTTCCTAGGATCTCATGGGCTCTCTAGATTATAATTCTAAATAGACAATCATAGAACCATAAAGTTGAAGTAACCTTAGAAGTCATTCAGACCAACTCCCCCATTATATAGGTCAGGAAACTAAGAACTTAGGTTTAGTGACTTGCCCATGTAGGTATTGAGTATCAGAGCTAAGATTTGAAACCAGGACTTCGGACTCCAAATTGAGTACTTTTTTTTATTGTATTTCATTACCTTCTATCAAATAGCACCCTTTTGAAATATACATATATACACTTATGAATGTTATTGGATGTTTTATTTTCCTCTTTCTTTTAGTTCATTATCATTTTAATCTCAGTGATTTCATATTATAATGTGGTTAAATAATCATTTTTGACTAAGCCTTGTGTAATCCTGTAGTGAACACCACAGTAAATGGTCAGCCAATTCATTATGAAAGTGGAAGTTTTTACTTTAACACTTTTTAATGCTGATCTATATAAGTTTCACTCAATACTGTAGATGTGTTTACTCTAGAATAATTTAAGTGGTCACATTAATCCTGAACTAGTGGAAATATATTTCCTTAGATGCTCAAATTTGTGTCAAATAGTTGGTCTATTGCTAAACTTATGTAGGGCAGGACCCACAGTTTCTCAGCTTTATAGACTACTTTCACTCTAAACTTGGATTTGTGATAGCATATTCATTATGCATCCAATGTGCATATAGTTCAGTGATTAAAAAAAATTCTATCTGTTTTCATGACAAAAGAAAGTAGGTAAAATGCTAATGCCTCAAGATAATCTTTGGTTATTTCTGAGTCACTTTAAACAAGAGACTCAATGTGAAAACTTTACAATTTTTTAAAATGTTGAGTGATTCATTTATGTAAGTTAATATTCTATTTAAAATGCTTTTTATCCTTTATTTTTTTATAAATTTATTCTGCAAACATAAATATTCCAATAAAAAGAATTGTTTTACGAAAGCATGAATGTTTTATAAAATTTGTTTTCTAAGTATTATATTTAACATGATATTTCAAAAGTTCCCTAGTTTCCCCTTTTAAATTTAATTTTGTCTTCTGTACATTTTTGCGTTTTATTGATATACTTTGTTTTTTTTTGCATCACTATCATGTCCAACTAACCCACCTCCTCTTCATCATCTGAATTTCTTTCTTTGAATAAATAAGAATAGCCAAAGGAAAAAAATAAAACATTAGTTGCATCTGAAAATGTGCATCTCATTCTTCATGTGTAGTCTCACAGTTTTCTCCCATAGGCACATAGCATGCTTTGTTAATCTTTTGAAGTCATGATTAATCACTGTATTGTTAAGTGTTCTCATGTGTTTTTCCCCATATTTTATTGTGATCCACATTTGAACAGTTCACTTGGTTCTGCTGATTTCACTATGCATCAGTTCATGACATTTCCAAAGTTTCTCTGAATCTTTTATATTTTTCATTTATTAATGTTTAATAGTATTTTCGTATTCATATAGCATACTTTGATTAGTTATCTTCTAACTGACAGATAGCTACTATAATTCTATTCCTTTGCTTCAATAAGAAATGCTGGCATAAATTTTCTACCTGGGGTGGCTAGGTGGCACAGTGGATAGAGTATCAGCCCTGGAATCAGAGCTGAGTTCAAATCCGGCCTCAGACACTTAATAATTACTTAGCTGTGTGGCCTTGGGCAAGCCACCTAACCCCATTGCCTTGCAAAAAAACTACCTAAAATAAATAAATAGATAGATAAATTTTCTACCTATGGATTCTTTCCCTTTGACTTTGTGATATAGTTAATTAATTGTAATGAGTGATTATTGCACTAGCTCAGTATTTGGGAGGCTCAAAAAGCAAATATGGGAGTGAAGAGATATTACATTGACTCCCAAACTAAAGGTCTACAGAGCTTGTTGTGCTGATCTCATTGCTATGTGCCTGTGAAACCTGGACAGTCTACTGGTGCCATGTCAGGAAACTGAATCGCTTCCATTAAAATTGTCTTAGGAAGATTCTGAAGATCACCTGGCAGGAGAAGAAACTAGACATTGAGGTCCTTTCTTAAACTAAACTGCAAAGCATTCCAACATGACTACAGAGAGTACAACTACCATGGGCTGAACATGTTGTTAGAATGCCAGGTGTAAGCTTGCCAAGCAAGTTATTTTATGGAGAACTCCCAAAGGGAAAGTGCTCACAAGTGTGGCAGAAGAAGAGATACCGAGACACCCTGAAGGTCTCATTGAAGAACTTTAGAATTGATTGTACAGCTTGGGAGACACTGGCACAGGACTGCCCAACATGGCATGCCTTCATCAGTGAGGGGGTTGCATTCTATGAGGAAGGCAGAATTGAAGCACCTCAAGAGAAACATGACCACCCCAGGTGTTCACATGGACAATTTGTGCCCAACCTGTGGTAGAATATTCTGAGCTCATATTGGTCTGATCAATAGGACATGCTGTAATTTGTTTCAAACATAGTGATGTCATTTTGGTCTTCTTTGATAACAAAGGACAAGAACCAACCAACCAACCAATTAGTTATGAATTCACTGGGTAAAACTGAGGGGAGTCTCTCTCCTATGCAACTTATAGTAAAGACAGTAAACACCTACTGTATGTCAGACACCATGGTAAGTACTGAGGATACAAAAAAGGCAAAAACAAAAATTAAAAAAACTGATCTTGCTACCAAGGAACTCAATGTTACTGGAGAAACAACATGCAAACTACTATGTACAAGCAAGATACATACAGGATAACTTGGAGACAATCTTTGCTGAATGAAAGCATTAGAAAGAATCAGTAAAACCTTCTTGTAAAAGGGAGAATTTTACCTGGAATTTGAAGGAACCCAGGAGAGGAAGAGATGAGAAGAAGAGAATTTCAGGCAGTGAAATCAGTGAAAAAGGGATAATCAGGAGTTGGACATGTCATGAGAAAGGATCAAGCTGGTAGACCAGTGACATGAGATTGCAGAGTATGTCGGTTGAAGTAAGACATAGGACTAGAAATGTAGAAGAGAATTAGTTTATGAAGGACTTTTAAAAGCTGAGCAGAGGGTTTTGTATTTAAACTTGCATGCAATAGGGAGCTACTACAGTTTATTGAATAAGAGGGTATACATGGTCAGATGGTCTTACAGAGTTGCCTTTGTGGAATTTGAGAAAGACTATCATTTATCCTTAGTACAGAATTAATAATAATTATTAAGATTTTAATGATTATCAGCTGTGTTGGGTCTACAATTCTTGAAATCATTGTTTATACTTTATTTTTTATTTCATCATGAAAATAAAATTCTCAAGCCTATGTAAACTGTAATATTTGCTGAACCACATTTCCTACTGCCTTCTTTGGTCAGATGTGTGGAAAGCAGAATTCTCAAATTCTGAACAGGTATGCAACTTATGAAATGGTCATTGAATATGGGACTGACTTATTTGGCCCCACAGAAAATGTACAAGACAAAAATACCAAGTGTCCACAGGACCAAATGAACAAATACAGAAATCAGACAGCTCTATTAGAAGAGAATTGTTTTTGTTTTGGAGGGGACAGTATGAAGTCTTTCCAATGCATCCCTGATTCCCACAGAAGACCTTTCACAGTGTTCCTAAGTTTCTGTTTTAGGTTCTCCTAAAAGGTAAAGATGATGTTTCTACGTAGTACTCAAAGACCATGACATTAGGGAGGTGATACTATGACAATGAACTGGATTTTCTCCTCCAGAGTCATCTGGGTCCAGTGGACAACTGGAGATGGCCCTGAATGGAAGGCTATCAGGGTTAAGTGATATGGCCAAGGTCACACAGCTAGTAAGAGTCAAGTGTCTGAGGCTGGATCCAAACTCCTGTCCTCCTGAGTCCAAGACCAGTGCTCTATCCACTGTGCCATCTAGCTGCCCTAAAAGGTAAAGATACTTTGGTGCTTGATGAACAAATAGATCACTTCTCCATGATCCTATGTTATTCAAGATAACTTATTGACTTTACTATTCAAAACCATGCAATTTGACTTCTTTCTCCAAGGAGAATTCTGCTTCAAGAAATTCCTCTCTAAAACAGAGATTCTAAACCTGGGATCTATGAATTTTTCTCCTAATTTGAAAAATATTTATTTTCTTTCAGTTACATGTAAAAACAATTTTTACATCTTTCTAAATTTTAAGTTCCAAATTTTCTCCTTCCCTAACTCCTCATAAAAAGGCAAGCAATTTAACATGTTATATGTGTGCAGTCATGTAAAATATATTTCTATATCAGGCATTTTGTGGATGAAAACACAGACCAAAAACAAAAAAAAAACAAATTCAAAACAAGAAAAAGTAAATTTCAAAATAAGTATACTTTTATCTGCATTCAGACTTTTTGAGGAAGGCCAGGGTGAAAGGTGAGAGAGAATACAAGAAACATGTGGAATAGGGTGGAAGGAAATATAGTTAGTAGTAGTCACATTGGGAAAGAAATTTGAAGTAAGTTTCTCTGATGGAGCCCTCATTTCTCGAACATATATAGAGAACTGAGTCAAATTTACAAAAATAAGAACCATTACCCAGTTGATAAATAAGGAAAATGACAAATGGATGGAACGTGGGAAAAATGAAACATTAATGCACAGTTGGTAGAGCTGTGAACTGATTCAGCCATTCTGTAGAGGATTTTGGAACTATTCCCAATACTCTTTGACCTAGTAATTAATACCACTACTAGATCTATATCCAAAAAGAGATAAAAAACAAAAAAAGAATAGGATACACACACACACACGTACAAAAATATCTATAGAAGGTCTTTTTGGTAAAAGAGTTGAAAATTGAGAAGATACCCATCAGTTGAGGAATGACTTGAGTAAATTGTTGTACGTGAGTATGATGGAATACTCTTGTGCTCTCTGAAACAAAATTGAAAAGATTTACAAGAACTGAGATAAAGTGAACTATATTGTAGACAAAATAACAGCAATATTGTAATAAGATAAGCTATGAAGGCCTTAGCTATTTTCAGCAATCTAGTGTTCCAAGATAACTCTGAAGGACTTATGGTGAAACATGCTATCCATTGCAAGAGAAAGAACTGATGGGATCTGAATACAGATTGAATCATACTTTTTTTTTAAATTTCTTTTTTCTTGAAGTTTTTTGGGGGCTATATTTTATTTAATGGCATGACTATTATGGAAATGTTTTGTCTGAGTGCATATATGTAGTTTATATCAAAATGCTTGCTTTCTGAATGAGGGGAGGAGGGTACTCAAGGAAGTAAAGGAGAGAGTTTGGAACTCAAAATTTTGGAAATAAATATTAAAATTATTTCTACATGTAACTGGGGAAAATAATATACTAAACAAAAATAATTCAATGAAGTTGTAAAGACAGGTTGACATTTTCTTTTACTTCTAATGTTGATTTTTTCCAAATTAGGATTTTTCTGGTTCTTCTTTCTTATTACAAATATTCATTTTTTTTCCTATTCAGTTATTTTTGCTTGATCTACTTTAAGGCAACATTATTCCTACTGTCTCTCCATCATCCTCAACCTCCAGTCCTCCCATTTGTTGAGTCTTTCCCTGGTTTTGATTTAATTCCTTTTTCTTCGTTTAATCTAATTATCTAACTCTTCCTCCACAGTCAGTTAATAAAATGCTTCTTCCTCTGTTCCCCTTAAACTTCAGTTATTTTTCCATTTTCTGTGCCTTTATTTCTCACATTATCATTTTTAGTTCTCTGCCCCTGCTATTCTAAACTTTAGCTTATTCTGTTTTCACCTTATTCCTTTTCCTCTTGGAACACATTATTTCATTAGTTTCAGGTGGTTACAGTGTTGTCTTATGTTATTCCTATTTCCTTTGCTTTATACTTGAAGGTCTTTCTTCTGGTCACTTACAGCATAGGATTTTGTTTTATTTTTCTTTTGCTGGTTATTTCTTTTTTATTTTTGTTGCCATTGTTTAGTTTTGTGTTCTGGAGATGATCTATACCTTTTGATTGGCACATGTTTCTGTCTTCAGAAGTTCTGGTCAATTTTCTTGTATCATTTCTTACCTTATGATGTTCAGTTTTTCTGACTTTTGTTCTTCTGGGAGACCTACAGTCCTTAAGATTCATCCTATCCTGGTAATGAACATGTTTTGCTGGTGTAAAGATTGTGTGTTCTTTAAACATTATTAGTATTTCTTTGCCTCTCATGTTATTGATTTTCTATTATTTCTATATATTTGTATTCTCAATTAACTGTTCTCTCTTTTGCTTCTGTAGGAGAGATTCCCCAATGTGGATCCAATTTTTCTTAAATTTTTTCAAAAGCTACTAATATGCAGCTCATTCTATTTTCTTTCTTCTTAATTCTTTCTTCAATGATTTTATACCATCCTGCTGTGGTTCTGTGCTTTCTTGGCCATCTATACTGTATTCTACCTCAAGGTGTTACTCAGTTTCTATTTCCTTGTAACATATATTCATAGTTGTTTGGACTTATTTAGAAACCCTCATAGCTATCTTCTCTTCTGTTTTACTATCTTCCCTGTTAATCTATCTGCTAACATGACTTCTTAGTTTCTTAACATATAAAAACAGATGCAGTTATATTACTGTAGGCTTACCTGTCATTTTGGAGGCATTTTGAGAGTCCCTGAAAATATGTCTAGTCCTCTATCTTGTTGGGTACATAACCTATAAGCCAATATTTTATCCAGGTATGTGATGTTCATAAGCAGGATATTTGAACTCCACTCTGATTGCATTGAAGCACAAGTCTTCAGTGCCCAAGTTCTTCTGCCATAGGTTACCATTATAAATTCTGGTACATAAAGAAATCCCCTCCTTTTTTAGTGTTGGGTATGAAAAATTCCCTTTCCTGATTCTTGCACTCTGAAAGAAGGCAGAAGAAAAAAAAAGGCAAAGAGTCAGGAATTTAGGAGCCCCTCCAGGATGTCTAGCTTGTTTGATACTTGTCCTTTCACTTTAGAGGAACTCTTTCATTTGATTAGGGACTGAGAATGGCCCCCTTAGTTCTTTGTGATACTGATCCAGCATCTTTAAATGATGTTATAGCGGGCAGCTAGGTGGCGTAGTGGACAGGAGGACCCGGAGTCAGGAGGACCTGAATTCAAATTTGACCTCAGACACTTAATAATTACCTAGCTGGGTGACCTTCAGCAAGTCAGTTAACCCCATTGCCTTGCAAAACTAAAACAAACAAACAAAAACCATGTTATAGCGCGATTTGGAAAAAAATACAGATCAAGTCACTTACCTTTTCTAGGTCTCACTTTTCTTCTTTACAAAATTGAGGGGTTTGGATAAGGTTGTCTCTGCTGTCCCTTCCTGCTTTACGTCTGTGATCATTGGAGCTAGCTCAACACCTTCATTTTACAAATGAACTAGGAATTAAGCAATGTATACTTCACTTGAAAAATAGGCCAGGCTGACAAAGAGAGACTCTATGATGTAGTGAGGTCACATGGTACAGAGACAAGAGCATTGTTATAATACACAGGAAATCTGCATCCTAGAACCTACTCCAGTGTTTACTAATGATTTATCCAAGTCATTTCCTTTCTCTGTATCTTTTGCCTATTGTGAAAAGTGATTTTGTTGAACTAAGTTATCTCTGCTTAGCTTCTGAATCTAGCATTTGGCATCAGGCCTTAAGAGGTTTATCACTAAAGCCTTAAAGCTTTTAGGATTTACCAGAATCTACTCTATGTAAGAAGAATAGTCATTCAATTAGGGATTATTGCACATTGTGTTGTGTTGTGGTTCATGATTAGGTTTTGAGTTGGGAAAGGTAGTTATTTTGTGATATCAAAATAATTTTTCTGTAAATGTTTTTTCTGTTCATTCATTTTCACTGTTATTTGTGAAGAAATAACCAAAGTCATCATATTTCTTGTTAGCACATTGCATTACTTTTTAATAATACATTTTAATTTTATATTTTTCTTGATGCTTAATGAGTGGAGTAGATAAATGGGGGATTGGAAAATAATTCAATATTATGTACTCAAATAAAATAAGTTGGCATGAGAAGCATTTTCTGCCTCTTGGTTCTCAACATTAATCAAATTTCAATTAGAAAAATTTAAAAGTCCTAAACTTGATTGCTTATTAAGCATTTGAACTTTTTTAAAAGAATGGAACATTTGTTTCTTGCTTTTGATTTAAAACAAGCAACATTGCATTATTAAAGTACAATTTTTAAAAAAGAAATACAGCTGGATTCATAAGTAATTAATGATTATGATTTGCAGTCTTTTCCTGGAGAGTCTTTTCAAATTCTTTTTCTTAGTCATTTAGCAGTTTTTAGTTCCTTTCTGACATATATTGGATTTAAGAAAAATACTGGAAAGTTCTGTACACTTTCAATTGCAACATGATTGATAATAAAAGCAACAGATTAAATTTTCTTCTCCAAAGATTATCTTTTTTTAGTCATTTTGTGAAATAAAAAAAAATCCTCCTTAATCAGGGTAGTTCAAAATCTGTGAGTCCCAACTGAAAATGATGCAGATCTTCTGCATCCTCTGCCCATAAATTGCCATGCATTTCTTCTCTGTGCCATTTTCAGCAAATATGAACTGAACATGATTTTTATTCTCCATCTGACATTTCTTTTGAGGCCAACACAAACATGTGAGGGGAAATAGTGATACAAAGTGAAGACAAAGCACAGAACACTGTGCCAGGTAATTTCACAGATTCAAGTTTATTTGATGGTCCCCACCTGGAACACTAATTAAACTAGGAGGATTTGGGCTGAAAATAGATTTCAAAGAGAACCCATTTGTTTCAAGTGTGGCAGAAAATGAAGGAGAACTCCCTATCTTTTAAAAAAAACAATTAAGTTTCCCTTAGATTCATCCTATTACCTATATGGTACAGAATTGCCAAGTAGCTAACCCTAGAAGAAACTTTAGTCAATGGTGTCGTCTACCAATAAAAGTGAATTCAGATTTTAATAAATGGTCTCCTTGATTTGCTTGCATTGCAAATTCAGACTATGGCTTGCTAGTCTCTTCACTTTCCTGAGCCACACTCTGCCTCCCTCAAAATGACACTATCACGTTGGTATTTGGGATTGTCTGAATGACAAATTCAATCAGATTTTTAATGAATTGATTCTTAAACACATCAATAGATGATGCCCTAGCTGAATCATAACTCTTAAGCCCTTTGGCCTGTTGTGGGTCACTTTACTTAAAAATAGTTTTTGTATTGTTTCTAAACAAGGTCACCACAAAATATCTAAACCTCAAAGGAACTCATAGAAATTTGGAAGTAACCATAACACAAATGTAAAAAGCAAAGTAAAAAAAGGAATGAAGTCATCCTATTCTGTCAGTTATCTGTATTCCAATGAAAAGAACATTTATTTTGTAGGTGAAAACTAGGGCTAATCCCACCTCTGAAGCTTCATTACTCTTACCTGGAGCAAACCTCCCTGGGCCTCAGTTTCCTCCTGTAAAAGAAGGTGGTTGGATTAGATGATCTTTGAATTGCATATCCCTTACAATTTCAGATATGGGAACCTGTAGGAAAAAAGATGTGGGATGCTTTCACAATCTCTTGAAAAGAAGAATCGACTTGACTATAACAATAGGTTTAGACAAAAAAAGCAATAACAAGAATTTCCTAAACAGTAACATAAGAATTTCATAAGCACATTGTACTACATCCTTGGTATTTAAAGTCAACAACAAAATTCAGTTTCTGACCTCAAAGAAGTTAGATTCTACCAAGAGAAGATGATGTGTACATAGCTAAGAATGTACAAAACAAATTTCACAAATAGTTAAATACAAAGTAATGGATATGGGGGTGCACAGTAACAAGGGATAGCAACGATATCTCCCAATATTCCTCACATAGATATTAGTCACAGAAGCCAGTATTCTTATTATTTCCAGAATGTGAATACATAAAGAACTTGGGTTTTTTTTATCTTTTGGTATGGGAATACTTCTCTTTCTGAATATAATAAATCATTTGTGATTTAGTTGATTAATGATAGAGAGTTGATTCAGATAAGATCAAAGTTGGGATTTGAACCCAGGTCTTCAAGACTTCAAGCCCAGCAATCACTCTACCTTTTCTACACTCTTCCTACCCAGGTAAACCATTCTAATGTCATTCTCAAGATTGTCTTAGCTTCCAGTCTTCTCACCATTAAATTTCTTCCCATTTTTCTTTAACTATCCAAATCCTGTCCAACTTGTAAATCCCATCTCCTCTTCCACAAAAACTTTTGTCCACCCTAGCTCACATATATTACTCCCCTTCTTGAGAATCTGCCTATACCAGGCATTTTGACCATTAATTTTTCACATCTGTCTTCTCTACCTCAATAAATGTTATGGGAGGAAGGGCACATGTAATAATATTGAGAATGATATTTACATACCATGTTTTGAAATAAATTATCTGACTTAGCCAATCTTAGTAATACAATGATCCATGATAATTCTGAAAGAATTTCTTATGATGTAAAATGTTATCTACCTCCAGAGAAAGAACTGATAGAATCTGAATGTGGATTAAAGCATATTCTTTTGAAATTTTAAAAAATTATTCCTAGGTTCATTTTGGTCTGTATTTTATTTTTGCAATGGAAATACATTTTGCATGATTGCACATGAATAATCTATTTTAAATCACCTGCCTTCTTAATGAGGAGGAAAAGCAGAAAAGGAGGGAGAGAATTTGGGACTCAATTTTTTTTAAATGGTAAAAAAATTTGTTTACATATAATTGAGAAATAATTAAGAAAAATTAATTGATTTTAAAATAAAAAAGAAATACATTATCATATATATGTTTTTCAACTTCCTATGAGATAGATACTCTTTTGTTAGGCATACTTCAAATGACTTTTCCCACAGAGTTTAGGAAAATGATAGCTTTATAGTAGATGTTCAATAAATATTTCTTGTCTAAATATTCATTTACATTTTTCAAAATTTAATGTATTATAATGAAGCATTATACTTCTAGATATAGGAAGAACCCTAGTTCTACCACATACTAGCTCTGTTTATCTTGAGCAAATGACCCATTTTTATTAAGGAATTAATTGAAATGATTTTTAATTTACTTTACAATACCTGAAAATCCGTGATATAGATTGAATATACTTTATTACACTTGAGAGACAGAATGATGAATAAAAAAAAACCAAAAATGATGAATTTGGAGTCAGAAAACTTGAATTCAAATCCTGGGTTTGCCAGTCACTGACCACTATGACCTTGGGCAAATTACTTCTCTAGGCCTTTTAGGACAATAAGAATCATATTTAATAGTCAATTCTTAGTGAGTATTACATGCTATAAAAATAACATATATAGAGTTCCTATGTCATGAGATATATCTGATGTGTGTATAGTTTTGAGAAGATCAAATGTAGGTGGAGACCTGATCATTGCCCTCAAAGGGCTGTTACATGGTAAGGTGTTTGATTTTATATTTATGCCACTTTGTTGGATTTAAATAGGCTTTAGACACCAGAATGATATAAGTTTCAGAGAAAGAGATTGTTGGTTCAATAAAAAGAATTTTCAGTGTTTTAACATTTTGAGTTATTCATAAGTGGTTTCACTAGAGATTTAAAAATACAGATTAGGTGATTTTCTTAGAGATTCTTGCCTTGGGGTAGGACATTGGATTTTATGACCTCTCAAGTGTCCATCACCTCTTATATTCCTTGATCTTACTGGTTTTTTAAAAATATTCTTACCAATAGTTATGCTTTCCCCTTCTTACTAGTAGCACAAGTTGAACCAGCTTATAATAAATATGCATTGTCCAGCATCCACTTATCCTTAGTGATGACAAATGTAGGTTTTTCCCAGTCTAATTTTTTTGGTGCACCTAAGTATTTGTCCTTGTGAAGCAGAAGCATACATCCAGGATAAATCAGGATGGGTACCAAGCTTCTGAATTCTTGTCCATTGAAGAAGCAGACACCTTGAATTACACTGACACATTGTTTGCCAAATACTTTGAAGCCCCTTTGAAAAATGCTCCTAGATGAAGAAACAAACATGTTAGGAAAAAAAATCTGAATGTGAAGTAAAGGAAGGGAAAACATTAGATGAAATTGATTATGGCAACTTTCTTATATTTATAAGCAAGCCCTGATTCAACTACATTCTATTTATATAGTTTAGTCCCAGCAGCCACTTAAGCATGATAGATTTAAGCAATCCAATTTAAGTATTAATCTATCTCCAAATAATGGATTAGCTTTTATTTTGCATCTAGTGATATTTATTAGAGAGATCTTGGCATTATCATATGTAATCCTCTCTAATATTCGTATTTGTTGGGACTTATTGCAAAATACATTTAAAATGCAGCTATGATTCTGGAAGTTGATACTAATTCATGGGCAATCTTCATTACAATTTCTTTTTTGCAGAAATACCAGATATCTTTGTATTTCTAGTTTCTGATCCTACCATCCCGGATAGATCTGCAACATCGAACTGCCTCTTCCTCTCCCCTTTCACTTCCACCATGAAACAAATGGCCTTTCTGTAGGGTTGTCACTATTTAACAAAGACACCTCTTTCAAATTGACCATTATCTGTTTCTCCATATGATTTTTAATGTGAATTCTCTTTCTGACACTGACAATCTTGAATGAAAGAGAGCAGAGTTTGTCAATAAAAGGCAGAGATTGACTTGTATAGTGATATACAGATTACTTCAGAAGGCTCAGACAGGTACCATTAGGATACAGAATTTGGCCAGCTGTGTGATGATGGATGAGTCATTGTATCCCTCTCTGAGCTTCATTTTTCTCATTTGTAAAATGAAGATAATAAAAAATATAAAACCTGCTATAAAAGTTGTGAGGATCAAATGAGATAAGGGGTGGAAATCTAGCTTTGTGAACTTCATTTGTTTGTTTATTTATTGGTTTTTTTTCAAGGCAGTAGGGTTAAGTAACTTGCTCAAGGTCATATAGCTAGGTAATCATTAATTTTCTGAGGTGAGATTTGAACTCAGGTCCCCCTGACTTCAGGGCCAGTGCTCTGTCCACTGTACCACCTAGCTGCCTCTTTGTGAACTTTAAAATGTTGGAGAAATGGTCATGATAAGAATGATGGTGATGATGGTGGTGGTGGTAGTGGTGATGCTGACGATACTGATGCTGGCTCTGATAGGAGCACAGAAATTTAAAGCTGAAAGGGATATTAAATGTCATCTAGACCAGCACTCTCATTTTATCAATCAGGAAATTCAGATCCAGAGAGGTTCAGTGACTTGGCCAGAATCATATAGTTATTAGGTATCTAAGACCAGATTAATACTCAGTTCTGACTCCACATTCTATGCTCCATTGTATATGTTGCCTAGATAGGAAGAGGAAGAGGAAGAGGAGAAAGAAGAGGTGGAGGTAATGAAAGAGACAACTCTTTGGGAGAGGAGTGCTAGGGGAGAGCTGATTGTCAAACATTTACCAGTGTAGTGGGAGAACTGGTTCACTGGTAGGAATTATCTGAGAGGCCAAGTCTCTTTCAAAGTGAGTGAAGCTTTTATTGATACAAAAAGCAAAGTGGAACCAATGGGAGCTAGTTGGTTGGTAGGTTTGAGAGCGATGGTCTCTTTATGGACTTAAAAGAGGAAGAGAAATGAAAACTCTTACCCCAAGGGAGGAGTTGGAGATGGAAGTTCTGCCCAGGGAAGGAATTAGAAGCTGGGTAGGGAGTGTCCTACTCGAGTTCCTAAACATAACAGCTTCTGCATGATGGGAAGCATAGATTTGCACCTATAATACCTTGCTAATGAAGAGTGAAACATGACAAAGGTAACTTTTCATTCTGGTTGCATTTGGTAATGACTGCACTTGTGCAGGCCAAGGGAAAGTCCCTTACCTGCAAAGACTATGGGAAGTTGATTTAACTGCCATCTTTGTACAATGAGGGGACAGAGTGTTGCTAATCACATATCATACTTGGGGAGTCTCTATCTCATGCTTGGAATGTTTTTAGCTACTGTTTATAACAACTCACCCTGGGAGGTTTCTAGTTGAAAAAGGGAATGGGGGTGTTCTAGCCATTAAGAATGGGGGATGCTTTTAACTGCAAACTACTACAGTAGGGTCTTTTGTGTTCAAATGTGGAAACTGAACACACACACATAATTCAAGTAGTTATGCCACTGACTACAGTGAACATCTCGAATCTCAGTTTTTTTAGGTGACTCTAGTATCCTTATTTCATCATAAGATTGTTTCAATTAATCAATAAAAGATTACTTTGAAACTAATAATTGTTCTTAAATTTGTTAGAAACTTTAAAATTGTACAACTTTAAATGTTGCTAATTCCTCCTGTAGCTTTCACTTTCATGACCTTTTGTGTATATGTAAAATAGAAAGATGTATTGAATGAAACAAAAAACCTATTAAAAATCATTATGGATACCTTCCTAAAAGTAACTATAACTGACCATAATATGTAGACTTTCCTCTTACTTGAGGAATGATGAATGTCAAATGAATGCCAAAATTTTTCCACCTATAGCCACTACTTATTGTAATTTATCAATCTCAAATTTTCTTCATAGAAACGGGTCATTAAGTGCTCATTTTAAGAAACACCAACATGCACCCTATTGTGTGAATAATTGACATTGTTAAAATCAAGCAAATATTTCAACTCAAATTGGAAAATGAAAAGAATTCCAAAATCTCTTTAAATCAGGAGATTAAGATTGGTCTTGTGGCAAATGGCATTTAAAATGTTGTTCTTTATAAAACATGAGATCAATCGAACTCTTTCCTGGGTGATTGTGATTTCAACCACTGCATAGAAGAGAAATATAAATATTATATGTAAGTGAGGAATAGTATTACAAACTTGGAGGAAGGCAACACATTTTCGGTTCATCTTTCAACTCCATGGTCAGATGTAATCCATAAACAACAAGACCACCTTGCACATAATAAATTCTTCTTGTGGCCTGAGACTCAGAGAGTTCAAAGAACCAATTTTGGGACAAGACCAAAGTAGCTATGATGTCTTGGGCAATTTCATTTCACTACTCTCAGTTTCCTCACTGTTACAGATCCTATTCTAAACCTTGTCTCTCCTCAAACCTCCCACAGTAGCCATTCACTTACCCTGTCAACTGAAGACTTTATACTTTGCACAGAAATTTGAGTCCATTATTTCAAAGCTCCCTTTTCCCAAGGGCAGGGACAGTTTCTTTCCTTTGTTTTTGTCTCCAGTGCTTACTTAGCATAGTACCCAGCAATTAATAGGTATTTCATAAATGTTTTGTGACATGACTGTATGAAATACTATAATATTTTTAATTTTTCTATATGTATTTCTTATCTTGAAAATAAGACTGCTTCATTCTTTGGAATTGCATCTTTGGTACTTAAAACATAATCGGTTCTTAATAAAGATTTACCGAAAGAAGGATTGAAAAAAGTCCCTGAGTTAAGATTTTCTCCATTCTGGTGTTTCTTAGAGTCATATAGGTGAAATGGTGTGCCACATAGCAGTCATCAAAATAATCAAATGGATCTGTCATCTCGTTGAACATTTTTATGATTATTCAATCCCTAAAACAATGAAAATATGTTAAGAAATAGTGACAGGAGATGCAGTTCATCTGTTGGCTCATTGATCATGCTTTGACTAGTCTAATCATATTTCCCTGTCCATAAAAGATATATATATATATATAGATAGATAGATAGATAGATATCTATAGATATAGTATATATGATTCTATCTATATCAATATCTATCTCTATATCAATACCTATCTTTATCTAGATATCTATCTATATATCGATATCTATCTAGATATCTATGTATCTATATAGATATCTATCTATATATAGGAGAGAGAGAAAGATATATATTTCCTTTCAAATTACACTTAAAAAAACTCCAGAGAGATATTTTGATCATTGTTTGCTTCAAATAAAACTGGAAAAAGGTTTAGGGCCATCCTGTTGTGCAGGGTAATGTCTTAAAAGCTCTCAGGGGTAGTTTAAACTTTGGAGGAAGGGAGAGCATCTAGATATTATATTTGTGGGGACATTGAATTCAATGCTTGCTTCCTAGTTTTTGTCAGATGCCTCTAATAAAATACACAATATTTCCAATTCTTTATCATAGGACCACCACCCACAATTATTATGATGTGTCTGTATTCAATCCTTTGTTTCTAACATTGTTACCATTTTTATATTCCAGAGGGGCTTCCCCTTACAGAAATGGATATTTTCTTAGGAAGACATAGGAAGAATAAAGCCATAGAAATTGTGTTTATATATAAATATTTCAAGTAACACTATGTATGTTACTGTTCTTTCTTTAACAGGAATAAATAAGTATATTCCAAAAGCAGATTCAAATGAATATTGAATAATAATCAGACTTTCATATATTGTCTTGTCAGTCTTTTTTACTCATTCCTATAAAAAAGCTCTGACTGGAACAGCCAAGCCCTGGGAGATTTGATTGTTTCTTTTTGTCATTTGGGTGATCTGTTATAATAACACTTTATGTGATATAGAAAGAATCCATCAAAATTATGTACAGTTCAAAGGCTATTTTCGAAAACTAGAGTATGTTTTCAGTGGTTTGCATGGTGAATTAACTGTACAACCCCTAATAATAATGGAAGGATTGCTTCTGTTCTGTAGAGGATGAAGCTGAAAATGAGCCTTGTACATTGGGGATTTAGCTTCTTGTGTAGCTGTGGTAGCAGGAAGCTCATTTGACCATTTTATTAAATTGGAGGGGAAAAAAAAGGTTATTGGTGTTTACCAACCTCCAGCACACTCTCTTTCCTTCTTCAATGAGTTCAGTTTTTCTTCCTTAACCTTTGGCTTCATATTGGGGAATGGGAGCTTTAACATATGTATTGGTACTCTCTCAAATAACCTAACATCTCAACTTATTCATTTTCCGTGACCTAGACTTCTACTCCACCACCGGAACACAGAGATAGTCAATGTCTTGGTCTTGTTATCACTCAATAGTGATGTTTTCATGAGATGTGAAATTTCTTTATCTCATCATCATCTATTGTATTATCATTCTTCCTCTGCCTTGCAACTCCAAACACTGTCCTTCATTTTTTTTTTAGTTTTTTTTAAAAGGTGGTGGGATTACGTGACTTGCCTACAGTCACATGGCTAGGTAATTATTATGTGTATGAGGCTGGATTTGAATTCAGGTCTTCCTGAATCCAGGGCTGGTGCATGGTCCACTGTGCATGTCCATGTTCTTCATTCTTATCCTGACTTTCATCTCACTCCTTCAGTTCTTTCTGAGACCATCACCCTTAGACTATGTAGTAGAGGAAATATTATGCAGAGAAAAATGTTACATAATGAATAATTAACCTGTTCCCTCTGTGATGACCATGTCAAATAGCTAATCTATTCCATCCTGTGCTGATTTTGTACTAAGAAGGCACCATGTCAAATAGTTAATCTATAGCTTTCTGTTCTAGCATTTAATGTGTCTGATTTCCTGTACATTGTTGTCTGGATAGATAACTCCCATTGTTTTCTAGACAGAAGCCACTTGGAGCTATCTCACCAAAGTGGGATGGATGCTGAGTTCCCATCTGGCATATCAAAGCTGAGGCCTCTGAGCTATACCATCAAAGGGGGATGTGGAGACAAATAGATCCACTGAGATAACAGGGACTACCCTAAATTCCTCTCCAAAATAAACAACATACCATATTTCTCTTTTTAAAATCCTTACTCTTCTTTTAGCTTTGCTAAATTTTCCTTAGAAAAATAAATTATGTTAGCGCTGAATTTCCTTGCTTGTTTAACCACAGTAATATGTAATAAACTTTTATGTCTCTTTACAGCAGAATCATTCACTTTCTTCAAATCCCTACAATTCTGGATCACTGATATCAACTACATTCTCTTCTTTTTGCCATATTTTTCCAATGGTGATCCAGTTCACCTGTTGCTTTCCTCTTTTTCCAAGCCCCTTTATCCTATCAAAAATCTCATCCTTTGATTATTTTAGCCATTCCCTACCCTTGCTCCTGCTCACATGCGGCTGTAAGAAACTAGAATCATGAAAGGTCCACTACAAATTTATGTAACACAACCTCAACTGGACTCTCACTATCAGGACAAAATGAATTTATACCTTTCTAATGAGTTTCCTAGTTTACTCCACAGAAGTTTGCTACATCTGTTCATTCCTGAAACCTCCCATAAATTCCCCATACCCACTCTCCCAGATGAAAATTTTTTCTCGTATTTAAATGAAAAAAACCTAACAAATAAACAAAAATAGAGACTATTTGCTGAGTTCTCTCATCTCCCATCACTTAGATGCCTTTCTCTACTATCTTCTTCAGATCTTTCATGTCTTTCTCCTTACCTCAGACACTGCCATCGCTCTGGTACAGATTGCCATCACCTTATGCCTATCTTCTGCAATAGCCTTCTGATTGATCTCCCTGCATCATGTTTTTTTCCCTCAAGTCTATCTACCACTCAGTTGTCAAAGTCATCATTAGTAAGCACACATCTGATCTAGCTAATTTAAGTTACTTTCAGAATCAGATAGGAGTCGCTCTTTTTAGCTTTGAAAACCCTTCATCTCCTGATCCCTTTTTTATTTTTACATTTCCATTCTTATTATGTCTATCTCCACTTCCTCACTTCCCTGGCTTCATTCAAGTTTCAGATAATCTCACTTTCTGTGAGAATCTTTTTTGTAGTCTTTTTGATTTTAGTGCTTTCCCTCGGAGATTAACTCCAATTTATCATCTTCATATCTTGTTTGTACATAGGTACAATTTGAATAAGTTTATAAAAGTTTTTCTAATTTGATTTTTAAGTTAAATTTTATATATTAAAGTATACTGAGTATGGAACCCAAATTTGACATCAATTGAAATGTGCTTATACTTGGGGTGAAATGAAATTCTAATATCATAAAAATTCTAACAGCACAACACTAATTTAAGGAGCTCTCAAAGGAGTAATCAAGTTTATGCTAATATAAAATATATAAGAATATATATAAAACCTAAAATGTTAAATGATTAATCTAACACTTTATTTTGATAACATTTAGGAAAAACATAATCCAATGAGCCTGTTGTCTTCACTATTAGACTGTGAGCTCCTTGAGATCAGGAGCTGTTTTTTGTGTCCCTAGCTCTTGGCCTTGTCCCTGGCTTATAGTGGGCACTTAAAAAGGAATGTTGAATAATAAAGGACATTCACCAATTAGTATGATCCATATAGTATTGACAGAGTTATTGGGTGACTCTTTTGACTAGTAGGGGGAATGAAATGATGTTGCAAAGATATTTTGTAATCCTTTGGTTCACTGTGCAATCCGTACCAAGTATACTGCTTGGCTCCAATAATATTGGCATCTTATTCACTCTGTCACCAACAACCCCTTAAGGTACTAGAAGTAGTTAAGTGATACCCAGAGTAAGGAAGGCTTGAGTTCAAATCCATCATCAGACACTAACTTTGTGATCCAAGGCAATTAACTTAACTTCTGTTTGCCTCAGTTTCCTCAACTATAAAATGGAGATGATTAACAGAACATACCTTATAGGGTTATGTGGATCAAATATGCTAAGCTTTTTATATCATTTCCTGACACTAGTTGACACTATATTTCATTCCTTTCCCCCTTACCACTAAACATGTTTTATTAAGCAAATTCTAGATGGCACTATAGTATGATAGTAATAACATTCATTTTATTTTGTCTTGTTTTATGTTTGTCAACACCAAAATGAATACAGAATTTATCAGATTCATTTAATTCTTTTTGCATATCTTCCCAGATTGAGACATTCTGAATCATCATTGAAAGAAAAACAAAAAGTATATTATATTCTACTTAATCTCAGAAAAAAATGTTACTAATGGCATTTGTAAATAACTTTCCACTGGGGAAATGCATATTTACGCTGTTTTATCCATATCTTCGCACATAAGCCTTCCTATAAGTGAATGATTTAGTAGGGGGTATGTAAACACTTATTTTTCTCCTTATAATGAAAGTGATAAGAGAGAAACATAAACTAGACCTGTGATTTTATTAGCTTAAGGATCTTTCAGGTGAAGAAAATTTACCAATGCAACTTAAAAGTTTGTTTTTAATTTATTTATTTAGTATTTTATTTCTCCCATTACATGTAAAAAAAATTTTTAACATTTGTTTTTAAAGCCTTGATTTTCAAATTCTCTCCCTCCCTTCCTTCCACCCTTCCCCTGCTCATTGAAAAAGCAAGTAATTTTGATATAGGTTATAAATGTATGGTCATATAAAACATTTCCATAATAGTCACGTTGTGAAAGAAAACAAAGACAACACCCTCAAAAGGAAGGAAACTTCAAAAATAATAAAGTAAAAAAAGTATGCTTCAGTATGTATTTAGACCCCATCAGCTCTTTCTCTGGGAATGGGGCAACTTAAAAGGTTTTTGTTTTGTTTTGTTTTAGGTTTTTGCAAGGCAAATGGAGTTAAGTGGCTTGCCTAAGGCCATACAGCTAGGTAATTATTAAGTGTCTGAGGCCAGATTTGAACTCAGGTACTCCTGACTCCAGGGCCGGTGCTCTATCCACTGCACCACCTAGCCACCCCAACTTAAAAGTTTTAAGGAGTTACAAAGTCCTAGAAAGTTGTCTAGATTCTGGGAGATTAAATGACTTGCCCAGTAACATATAATGAATGTGTCAAGTCATTCAGTGGGCTTAGGTATTCCAGGTTCTGAGACTGTGCTGCTTCTCTTAATGAGAGGAAATACTTCATAATATTAATTTCTGTTTTAATTATTCCGAGCTTCTTATATTCCATCACTCATGCCACTTTATAAATGTAAACTGTGAAAACACCTAAACTGGTGCTATTCAAATATGTGCTACTTCAGGAATAACAAATACAGATCTAGCATATGATAGGAGCAGGGCCACTGCTGCTGGATTTATCTTTTGAGATACTCAATTCAACAAACATAGACTATAATTAAAATTTCTTAACCTACTTAGATATCAGTCTTTCTTCTCAATGGACCATGGCAGTGATTGATTTCTCAAAGACAGTGCCCATGAAATTTGAACTCTGGTTCCCAGCTAGGGAGCTGTTGTGGAACACAAAGATTAGTAAAACAACATATTGGCACCCAAGGACCTTACCCATCAGTCAGATGAGAAAAAAGAAATATATACAAATGACTGTAATTCAAGAAACAATGCATATAGTGGGCACTTAGTGTGCTTTAGTTCATTTTTTCCCAATGAATGGTCTGTCAGTCAATAAACCTTTCTTTCGGTACCTCTGAAATACCAGGCATTGGCAATACAAGGGATTTCTTTGCTACTCTGCTCCCCTACCCTCACCAAAAAAGCCCAATTCCTGCTTTGAAATTTGTTATGATGTTGCTTCCAGGTTTCATGTTGCCCAAGAACCCCTCTTCCAAAGTTGCTGCTGCCATTTCCCCTTAGCTCCTATAGCCAACTATTTCTTGTCTCTCCCTGAATGTTTCAAACTGCTACTAATCTGCCCTCCTCTAGTTAGAAAGGCTGTTTAAAAAAAAAAAAACTCTTGGGTCAGACAGTGGAGAGAAGGGTCAGTTGGTATGCTGCACTAGACTATTTTTTTGCTTTAAGGAAACTATCCTTTTAGGTATCGTTTATACACCAATCTCCCCAATTGACCCCATTTGGAATGAAGCTTGGAAGATGAAACCTGAGCTGTTTCAATTTGCTTTCCTCTTATTGCTTGTGATTTGATATTTTCTATAGCATTACTAAACTATGCCTTCTTTTTAACTTTAATAATCTGTCTTCACTAAAAATGAACTTTAGTCATGTATATTTTTGCTATATTCTATTGTACCCCTTAGGATATTAGGAGAAAGGCAGGAACACCTTTAGCACATTTTCTGGACCATCTGAATCAAACTTAGGAAATGACTTAGACAAGAGTCTCCATGATCGGGCAAGTATGGATAGCAATCTGTATCAATGGAACAAACTTCCAGAAAGATCGTGGAACTATTTGAGTGTTATCTATCCATCACTCTGTCTGTCTATCTTTCATCTATTTTTGTTGATAGGGAAATTTTGTGTTTGAACTTTTACTCTGACTTATGAGGCAAAATTGTGACAAAGAGAACTAAAGGAGTTTATTGCAAGTACTTCAAGGTAGCAACATATTGACTGCTTGATTGTTGGAGATCAGCCATAGCTTCAAGGTAGGGTCAGCTTTTATTGGCAATGCTCTTAATTCCATAACGACAATTCAGAAAGATACACTGCAATGAAGGGGTTGTGCCCTTGAATCTCCTCTTCTTCCCAAGATAGTAAGTATGGGGCAATTTGCAGGAAGAGGTACAACATCACATATAGGGGTGTATGACAAAGGGCACTGAAATACAAAAAGCTGCAGACTCACGATTGTCTTCCCCTGCAGATTCTCCCCAAATAGTGATTCACTTAGCACAGTTGGAAACAATGGGTCACTTAGTCAACATAACTTTCTTTTTTTTTCCAAGCATTGACCTAGTAGCTTTATTTTTTTATGTAGTATTTATTTTTACTTTTTGTACAAATAATGTTTTTTTATACATTAATAAAATATTCTTGTTTAAGAGTAAATGAAATACCCCCTCCCCCCATAAATATAGACTCTCTTGAGCGATAAAGTAAAGGGGAGAGAAAAAAATTAAAATTAAAAAAAATAATAGTAATAATTTTAGGTATGGCCAGGTGGTGCAATGGATGGAGCATCAGCCCTGGAACCATGAGCACCTGAGCCCACGTCTAGCCCCATACAGCCAACAATCACCAAGCCGTGTGACATGAAAGCCACCCGAACCCCACTGCCCTGCAAAAAACAAAAAAAGAAAAAAAAGACCCCAAATAAAATAAAATAGTAATAATAGTAGGGGTGGCTGGGTGGCAGACAGAGCATTGGCCCTTGAGCCAGGAGTACCCAGGTCCAAATCTGGCCTCAGACACCCAAAAATCACCCTGCTATGTGACCCCAGGCATGCCACCCAGCCCCATTTGCCCTGCACCCCCCCCAAAATAATAATAATAATAAAAAATGTGCTTCAGTCTTTGTTCCAAGACCAACAACTCTGTTGCGGGTGGATCACATTCTTTCTGCTAAGTCCATCGCAAAAGTTACTTCCATATTTTTCCACTGTTGCCATTGCTGATTGAAACTCCCTCCTTTCATATTTCTCCACTACCATGTACTATATTTTCTCTCTCCTTTCACTCTGACTCTGCTGTAGGATATCTGAGTGATGCAGCACACAGATCCCTGGCCCTGAGGCCAAGAGGCCCCAAGACCCCATACCACCCCTTAGGCCCAACATCAACCTGGCCCTATGGTCCCCAACAGCCCTTCCAATCCCAGCCCCTTTCAAGAAGTAAAAAAGAAAATGTGTTATATCTGACCACTCTCCTCCCATGGTCCATCCTCTCCTCCATCATTCACATCCCCCCCTTCCCCCTGCCTCCCCCCTCCTTCTTACTCCAGATGCCTATACCCCATTGAGTATATATGCTGTTTCCACTCCTAGCCAGCTCTGATGAGAGCAAAGATTCCCTCATTCCCCCTTGCCTTCCCCCCTTCCCCCTTCCATATCATTGCAATAGCTCATTGTAATAAAGAAAAATCTTATTATATGAAATATCTTGGCCTATTCCCCCTCTCCTGTTTCTTTCTCCCATTACATTTCCCCTTTTTCTATTGACTCCATTTTTATACCATTTTTTATTTATATTTTTATTTATATTCAGCTTTCTCCTGTGCTTCAACTATAAAAGCTCCTTCTAACTGCTCTATTAACTGAGAAGGTTCATATGAGTATTATGAGTGTCATTTTTCTATGCAGGAATACATGCAGTTCATCATCATTAAGTCCCTCATACGTTCCCCCTCTCCTCCAATCTCTATGTTTCACCTGAGTCCTGTATCTGAAGATCAAACTTTGTGTTCAGCTCTCGCCATTCCAACAGGAACATTTGAAATTCCCCTGGTTCCTTGAAAGTCCATCTTTTTCCCTGGAAGAGGACATTCAACCTTGCTGGGTAGTTGATTCTCTGTTGCATTCTGAGCTCGTTTGCCTTCTGGTGTATTATATTCCAAGCCCTATGAGCTTTTATTGTAGTTGCTGCTAAGTCCTGTGTGATCCTGACTGAAGCTCCACGATATTTGAACTGTGTCCTTCTGGGTGCTTGTAATATTTTCTCTTTAACTTGGGAGTTCTGGAATTTGGCTCTAATATTCCTAGGGATTGTTTTTTTGGGATCTCTTTCTCAGAAGGGATAGGTGGATTCTCTCCATTTCTATTTTGCCCTCTGCTTTCAGAATATCATGGCAAATTTCTTGTAGTAATTCTTTGAAAATGATGTCAAGGCTCTTTTCCTGATCATGACTTTCAGATATTCCAATAATTTTTAAATTATCTTTCCTAAGTCTGTTTTCCATATCAGTTGTTTTTTCAATGAGATGTTTCACATTTTCTTCTAATTTTTCATTCTTTTGGTTTTGAAGTATTGATTCCTGGTTTCTCATAAATTCATCAGTCTCCCTGAGTTCTATTCTTTGTCTGAAGGATTTGTTCTCCTCAGAGATTTTTCTTATCTCTTTTTCCATCTAGCCAATTTTGCTTTTTAAAGCATTCTTCTCCTCAATAACTTTTTGAACTGTTTTATACATTTGACCTAAGCTGGTTTTTAGCATGCTATTATCTTCAGCATATTTTTGGATTTCCTTGACTGGGCTGCTGACTTCATTTTCATGTTTTTTTCCTGCATCTCTCATTTCTTTTCCCAGTTTTTCTTCTAACTCCCTCATTTGATTTTCAAAGTATTTTTTGAGTTCTGTCATAGCCTTAGCCCAATTTCTCTTTTTCCTGGAGTCTTTACATGCAGGAGCTTGTGCTTCCTCATCTTTAGACTGAGTATTTTGATCCTTCTTGGGCTCATATGCAAAATATTTATCAATGGTGTAACTCTTGTTTTTCTGCTTGCTCATTTACCCAGCCTGAGCCTGGTTTTGGGGTGCTTCCTGAGCTTTTGGGACACTCCCACAAGGGTCTCAGTGTGTGAGGCTCTGTCCTCCCTCCTGGTTTGTGAGTGACCATATGCAACCCCCTCTGCCATGGGGCTGAGGTGCAGGGGGACCCTGCTGTTTTATGGGGGGGGCCTAGACTGCCATCAGGATCTGAATGTAGTCAGAGCCCCAGTTGCCTGTTCCAGGGGTAGAGGACAGAACTCTATAGTCTCTCTCTCTTCACTTCCCTCCCTAGGTTCAATGGGCTCATGCCCTGGGGGCTCCTGCTTACCAGCTCTGCCTGCTTCTGTTTCCTGGAACTTGGCTGTGTTGGCCATGCTGCTCTCTGTGTGCCCTGAGGGCTGGGCTTCAAGTACTCCCTCTGGCAGAGGTCCTCCGCTGTTCCCCCAATTTGTGCCTGCTGCTCCCCGGGGCCTAGCTTAGGAAACTCCCCTGCTGCTGTGAGCCATGGCTCCCAGTGCCTTGAGGCTGCCTCCGGGAAGCTGAAGTTCTTTCGCTCTGGGGGGTCACCCTGCTGGTGGCCTGCCCCTCCAACCCCGGGGAGCAGAGCCTTTCTGCTCTTTTCCAGGTTACCTTGAGTAGGAGAGCTGCCTCACTGGGTCCCTCTGTGGGTTCTATCTCTCGAAAATTTAGTTAGAGTCCTTAGCTTATGAGTTTTATGAGAGAGCACCTAAGACAGGATCCATTCTTGTTGCCATCTTGGCTCCGCCCCATAACTTTTAATATATGCATATATAAATACAAACATATCTGTTTGATGGTAAATTTTTCATAGATACTTGATGCAAAGAAATATTTTCCCATTAAAGTTTCCCTTCTTATCTGATGCACTTTGTATTTATTTGTGTAAATTATTAATGCCATAAAATAAAAAAGGGTATGAAAAAATTCAAAGGCACTCATATCTGAAGGGAAATGCTACATTATGATATTGTAATTATTATAAAAACTTCCTCAGCCTGCATGTTTTGAGCTTTCCATTTCCTGCTGCATAATGTATCCTCCGAGGGAAGATGGCAGGGATCCCAACAACTTCCATCTGTGCCAACATGCAAATGCTACCTCCTTCCACTGGACTGATCTCGCAACTCAGATGTGGAGAATTTCTGGTGCAAGGAAAATCAACCTTCCCTTTGATCTCAGATCTTCTCTTGCTGCTTTACTTGTCCTTTTCAGGAATAGGAAGAGGAAAGTGGTAGGAAATGGACTTCCTTTCCCTGCTATGCAATTTCCTGCCTAATCTCCACATCTGAAAGGTGGTGAAGCAGTGCTTGTCATCTGTCCATTTGACCATGTGCCTCCAGTCTCACACAGCACTTGCCTTCAGCCCATCCAACCTCCTTTGGGAAATGAAGTAGTTCCCTCCACTAAAATAATAGACCTTCTTACACCTTTTCATACCCTTCACATTCCAGCAGTTCCAAACACCTATAGGTACTTATTCAAACCTCATACCCACACACATTCATCTCAATCCTCCTACCTCAGAGTGCCACCAAATATCACCCTATACTGTGCCATGTGGAATGCCAGTTTCATAGACGAAATGCTTCCCTTCATCCTAAATCTTATCCTTTCCCACTCCTTCCGTCCATTAACTCCTTTTTGCCAATTTAATCTTTCATTTCAAGTTCCTATTTTCTATTGCTATCATTTAGAGTTGTGCCAAATAACAATGGGGGGATTATGTCAATTTTTCTTATATTGTATCATTCTTGAAGTCCCAAAATAAGTCCAACATAGTCGTAATGAATAATTTCCACTTCTAATCTTCTATGCCTTTTGTCTAAGATTTCTTTAGATTTTGCATCTATATTCATTAATGATACTGCTCTAACCACTCCTCCCTTTTTTGTTTTTACCTTTCACATGTTTCAGCATAAGGGCTATATTTCTCTCATAACATAAATTATGGAGTATTTTCTAACTCAGTTTTTAAATCTAATTATTAGTATAGATATCAATATCTTCTTAAATGTTTCATAAAATTAACCTACATTTGTTTTTGAACAACTTCCCCATCCTGATATCATCATGTTTTGTTCAGTTTAATTTTCTGTGTTTGAATTGCTTAAGATTTCTGTTCTATGTTCTGATAATCTCTATATTTTATGTTTCCATAGGTAACCCTCATTTAAAATAATACTTTAGTAGCATTAGACTGACAATTCATTTTTATTTCTTCTCTTATTTTAGCAATTATATTTTTCTCTGTCTTTATGGATCAGGTTTGCTAATGGCTCATCAGTGTTGTTAGTCTTTTCAAAGAAGCAGCTTTCAGTGGGATTGTTTTTGTTACCTTGTATAAAGATATTTTGAAGATTTTTGTATTTATTGATTTTCATCTTCCCTTTTTTCTTATTGATTTATTTTCCAATTACATGTAAAGATAGAGTCCTACATTCAACCCTGTGCAAGATTTTGAGTCCCACTATTTTCTTCCACACCCTCCCCACAGCAGCAAACAATGTGATATATGTAGGATCATGTTTAACCTTTTTCTACTTTAGTTAAGTTGTGAAAGAACTAGAACTAAAGGGAAACATGAAAAAAGAATGAAAAATATAAAGGAAATTTTGATAAAGTGAACATAGTTGGTTTACTTTGCATTCAGAATGCTTAGTTGTTGGGTTGTCTTTTTTTTTGTTGTTTGGATGTGGATGGCATCTTCCTTAACAGGTTTCTCAGGATTGTTCTTGATTACAGAAGTGCTAAGAGGAACTGAGTCCATCATAGTGATTGTTTCACAATGTGTTCTACTTATGTCACTGAACATCAGTTCATGCAAGTCTTTCCCTGCTTTTCTGAAGCCAGGTTGCTCATGATTTCTTACAGAACGATAGTACTTCATCACATCACAATATGTTCAGCCAATCCCCAATTGATGAGCATCCCTTCAATTTCCAATTCTTTGCCACTACAAAAAGATCTGCTCTTTATTATGTTTGTACATATGGATCCTTTCCCCTTTTTATGATCTCTTTGGTATATAAACATAGTAATGGTATTGCAGTCTAAAAGGGATATGTGTATAGTTTTATTTTCCTTTGGGCAAAGTAGAAAACGGCATTTCCAAAGGTTAGATCAATTCACAACTTCACGAACAATGCATTACTGTCCCAGTTTTCCCACATTCTCTTCAACTGTGATAACTTTTTGGTCATTTTATTCAATCTAGTAGGTGTGAGGTGGTACCTCAGAGCTGTTTTCATTTGAATGTCTCAAATCAATAATATTTTGGAGCATTTTTTCATATGACTGTAGATAGTTTTAATTTCTTCATCTGAAAACTACTTGTTCGTATCCTTTTACCTTTTATCAATTGGTGAATGACTTTTATTCTTGTAAATTTTTTCTTCATTCTTTATATATTTTAAAAATGGGCCCTATATCAGAAACACCAACTGTAAAAATTGTTTTCCAACTTACTGCATTCCTTTTCATCTAAGTCTCATTTGTTTTATTTGTGCCAAACCTTTTTAATTTAATGTATTCAAAATTATCTATTTTGCATGTTATAATGTTCTCTCTCTCTCTTGTTTGATCATAAACTCCATAGATCTGGTAGATAGACTATTCATTGCTCTCCTAATTGGCTTGGATTGTTACCCTTCATTTTTAATGTTTTAATCAGTTTTAATCCTGTACCTATTTCTACCTTATCTTGGTATAAGGTGTGAGATGTTGGTCTATGACTACATTTTGCCATATTATTTTTCAGTTTTCAAAGCAGTTTTTGTCAAACAGTGAGTTCCTATGCCAGAAGCTAGAGTCTTTGGTGTTTTATCAAACAGTATATAACTTTAGTAATTTTCTATTTTTTTCTTTGGACCTAATCTATTCTACTGATTCACTTCTCTATTCCCTAACCAGTACCAGATAGTTTTGATGACTGCCACTATATAATATATATTTCCATCTGGTACAGCTAGATCACCTTCCATTACATTTTTCTACCACTAATTGTATTGATTTTCTTGACCTTTTGATCCTTCATATAAATTTTATTACTATTTTTTCTAGTTCTGAAAAAAAAATTTTGGTAGTTTAATTGGTATGACACTGAATAAGAATTTAACTTAGGTAGAATTGTAATCTTGATTTTATTAGCTCATCCTAACCATGAGCACTTGACATTTTTCTAATTGTTTAGATCTGAAGTTATTTGTTTGAAAAGGGTTTTGAAATAGTGTTCATGTAATTTCTGAATTTCTCTTGGGAAGTACATTCACAAGTATTTAATGTTCTCTATAGTTACTTTGAATGGAACTTCTTTCTATCTTTTGATTCTGAGCTTTGTAATATATAGAAATGCTGATTGTGTGAGTTTATTTTATGTCTTGCAACTTTGCTGAAGTTGCTAATTGTCTCAAGTAGTTTTTTAGTTGATTTGCTAGGGTTTTCTAAGTATACTATCATATCTTCTGCAAAGAGTATTATATTTCCTCATTACCTGTTCTAATTCCTTCAATTTATTTTTTCTTTTCTTATTGCTAAAACTAACATTCCTAATACAACGTTGAATAATAGTGGTGATAAACGGCATCCTTGTTTCACCCCTGATTTTATTGGAGTGCCACTAGTTTGTCTTCATTGCATACAAGGCATACTGGTGGTTTTAGATAGAAACTGTTTATCATTTTTTAGAAAAACTCCATTTATTCCTATATGTTCTCATGTTTTTAAAAATACTAGATGCTGTATTTTGTCAGAGACTTTTTTAGCTTCTATTAAGATAATCTGAGGATTTCTGTTATTTTTTGGTATTGATAAGGTCAGTTATGCTGATTGTTTTCCTAATATTGAACTATCCCTACATACCTGGCAAAATCCTACAAGATCACAGTGTATTTTCCTAGTGATAACTTGCTATTATCTCTTTGATAAAATTTTATTTAAAATTTTTGCATCAATATTCTTTAGGGAGATTATTATATAATTTTTTGTCTGATTTGGCTCTTCCTAGTTTAGGCATCAGTACCTTGTCATAAAAGGAATTTAGCATGACTCCACCTATCTTTTCAAGTATTTTATTTAGAATTGGAGTGAATTGTTCTTTATATGTTTGGTAGAATTCACTTGTAAATCCATCTGACTCTGGAGTTTTTTTTTCTGAGGGAGTTCATTGATGGTTTATTCAAATTCTTTTTTTCTGAAATGGTATTATTTAAGTACTTTATTTCTTCTTCCATCACTCAAGGTAATTTTTATTTTTGTAAATATTCATCTATTTCACTTAGATTATCAAATTTATTAGCATGCAATGTTGTTCTTTCTAAAAATGTGTATGCTAAATTCTTTAATCATCTATTCTATGGTATATAGTCTGTGCATACATATGTAGATATCTACATATATCTCTTTCTCTATAAAAAGTTAGAATATATTTTCCCTTTGAGAGCTGCTTTAGTCACATGCCATGATTTTTCTTTCACTTCTCTTTATTCAGAATGTCATTGATAAATATCTTTTTTGAAAATATTGATTTTTATTTTATTTATGATCTCATAAAATGTGTTTAGCATTTTTAAACATTTATTTGAATGTTGTGTTCTAGGAAAGTCTTTTTTTCATAAGGCTTTCATGTAGTGAAACTTGTATATTTGTAAATATGTGTGTGTCTATATATATATGTATATATATTATATATATGCATATATATATGCATATATATATTATATATATATGTATATATATGTATGTATATATATATATATATATATATATATATATATATATATATATATATATATATATATATATATATAAACATCCCAAACAGATCATTGAAATTTACTGAGGGAGGGCTCACACTTATATTTCAAGATCAGCATAGGGGGTGGTTAGGTGACACAGTGGATAGAGCACTGGCCCTGGAGCCATGAGTACCTGAGTTCAAATCCAGCCTCAGACACAATAATTACCTAGTTGTATGGCCTTGTGCAAGTCACTTAACCCCATTGCCTTGCAAAAACCTAAAAAAAGAAGACCAGCATGAGAGGTAAGTGGAGAATGAGCTGAGATAAGAAAAGACTTGAGGAAGAGAGACCAACACACTGGCTATTGTAATAATATAGTCTTAACGTGCTAAGTGTCTATGTTGTTGTTTGTCCTTCTTTCTCAAAGAGGATGACATCAGGAAGGTGATGCCATGACATGCATGTGAATTGTATTTGATAGGGTGTTGAACAAAGTTACCAGTCTTACTTTATCCTCCAGTGTCATCAGGATGACTGGAGATGGTAATTAGGGTTAAGTGATTAGCCTATGGCCACACAGGTAGAAAGTGTCAAATGTCTGAGGCTGGATTTGAACCCAGGTCCTCTTGACTCCAGGGTCAGTGCTCTAGCCACTGTACCATGCTAGCATACCTAGGATCTATAAAGTAGGGTAGTGGTAGTATCAGATGGGGGGTGGGGCTGGGGGAATGGTTGGAGAATATGAGAAATGTCACAAAATAGAAATGACATTACTGAACAAATGTTTGAATATAGGGAAGTGAGAAAGAATGGCAGAAGAAGCTTGAAGGTATAGAAAAGTGAGGAAAAAAGTGGTTTGGAGGACATAGGCAGTAAGTTCACTTTTAAACATGTTGAGTTTAAGATACCTGTTAGATATCCAGTTGAGTGTACCCAATGCTTAGTTGGATAAATAGATCTGACTGCCATCAACACTTGAATCTCTATGAAATTATAAGATCATCAAATGAAATTGTTTATGGAAGCTTTTTTCTGAAATGGTTTTATTTAAGTACTTTATTTCTTCTTCCATCACTCAAGGTAATTTTTATTTTTGTAAATATTCATCTATTTCACTTAGATTATCAAATTTATTAGCATGCAATGTTGTTCTTTCTAAAAATGTGACTGCCATCAACACTTGAATCTCTATGAAATTATGAGATCATCAAATGAAATTGTTTATGGAAGCTTAAATGAATAAGATCTATGACAGAGCTTTAGTTTTAGCTAGAGTGACCTGGACAAGGATCAGCAAAGGAGACAGAAAAAGAATATTCCAATAAACAAGAAGAGAACCAAGAGAAAGCAATGTCTCCAAAAAATAAAAGAAAAGAGAATATTAAGAAGAATAGGATGTTTGACAGTATCGGAAGCTGCATAATGGACAAGAAAGATGAGGACTGAAGAGAGACCATTAGTTTTGACAATTAAATCATTGGTAAATACATTTGGCTAACTATTGAAAGATTTGTGTGACTAGAACAATAGAATATTGATTAGTAGATTACTTTATTCTGCAAGCATTAAGTCTCTATTGGAGTACCTTATCCCTATTCTGCTTAATATTTTAATCAATGACATTGAAGACAGAAATTATGACAATTGACATTATAGATAATGTAAAGCTTGAAAGCACAGCTAACACAGTAAATGACAGAATCCCCAAAGATTTTACAAGTCAGAATGATGAACTAATCCATCTTGATGAAATTTAATAAAGAGAAATGTCAAGTCCTTTGGCTGAAAAGAATCCAGTACACAAATATAATATAGAAGAGGGAAATAATTCATGTGACCTGGGTTGCTAACTGGTCTATAAATAGAAAATGAGCCATCAGTTTGACATAGAAAGCAGAAAAAATGTCAATGAAATATGTTTGCATTGATTGAAACATAGCTTCCACAAAAAGGTGATAATATTCTGCACTGGTCAGACCATATATGTAGCATTCACATTCAGTTCTATATTGTCACATTTTAGGAAAGTTATTGGCAAAGATATTTTATCTTACATTAGGAAAAAGAATGGACACAGAACTGTCTGAAAGCACTGAAATATCTGGTTGTCGTGTAGAAGGGAATGATTAGGCTTATTTGACTAAACCCCAAGAAACAAAACCAGTAGCACTGGGTAAAAGTTACAGTGTTAGATTTTGCTCAGTGTTAGGAAAAACCTCTTAAAAAGTACATCAAACCAAAAATGGACCTTAACATCTCAGAAGACATTTATTAAGATCCTATCTCATCAGGTAGTTGAAGAACTCATGTCTAGGGGCCTCAAGTTTCTCTGTAAAATATTAGATAAGGTTCTAAGATGAGAGGGGAGTAGAGGAAGAAAAGGATACTGGATGTTTTTAAGAGGGACAAAAAGATTGGAAAGAGCCACTGTGGTGAATGAGATAGTGATTGCCTAACAGCAATGAGAGCCCAGTTGAGAATATAAATTTGTCATAGACCCAGTCATAAGGGTTGCATAACTTTTTCCACCTTAATTCAGCTGTGTGTATGTACATATACACACACACACACACACACACACACACACACACACATATATATGTATATATATACATATGTATGTGTATATATATATATATATATATATACATATATATATATATATGTATATATGAATGATCAAAGGTGGAGAATGGTGGGAGTGATCCAAGGTGGAGGCTTGCAGGACATAATAATCAAAATGTAAAGGGGCTAGGAATTCAAGAGAAGAGAAAAATATAGAGTTGAACTGATTCACCAAGAGGTCAAGTTGGGGGAATAGAAGAGAAACTATTTAGTGGAGGGGGAGATAACATAGGAGAGAACTAAGGGATCAAATATATGGAGTTTGCAATACAGAAAAGAGTAGGGTTTTTTGGGGGGGTGTTTGCAAGGTAATGGGGTTAAATGACTTGCCCAAGGTCACATAGCTAGGTAATTATTAAGTGTCAGAGGTCAAATTTGAACTCAGGTCCTCCTAACTCCAGGACTAGTGCTCTATCCTTTGTACCACCTAGCTGCCCCTTAGAGTAGGGAAGGTAGAGGAAGAGGTGAAAAGGTTGGATATGTGGGTGTACACTTGTAGGTGATGACAAGACCAAGAATATTACTATCTTTGTGTATGTGGAAGACTCCCAGTACCAGGTAAGGAAATAGGGAGGAGAGAAAATTTATGAGACTTGAACCAAATTCATTGAGGAAGGAAGGAAGTGACCTGGAGATTTGTAGAAAACAGCTGTCAAGATTTTGATTTGGTGATAAATATTAAGAAGATGAACCTCAAACAAAGAGAGGTTGCTAAGTGATGGAGGTAGATAGAGAATTTGGAAATAGTAAGGTGGAACAGTGAGTATGCCAAGTCCCTTCTTCAAGCAATGAGCTGAAGGGAATGATTGAAGTTTCAGTCAATATCGGAAAGGATGACTAGGAAAGTTACGTCATCTGTGGGGAGCAAAGATTTAGTAATAGTAGGAGTGGGAGAGGAAAAGAGAAATGTGTTGCTTATGAAACAGGCATTCCACCAGACACAGTCAAAGGTCTGAGTGGTGTTTGGTCAGAATTTTGATGTGAGGTGGTTAAAGGGGACAGGAGTAAGGAAACAAGTGGAGGGAGGTGGGAAATGAGATTTGGATGATGATCTGCAGAGGTTCAGCATCATTAGAATGTGTATTAAAATACTCTAGTTTATTCAGTCATTCTCTAGTTGTTGGTCATTTTTTTGAATCTTGTTATATATCAAATAGAGACAAAATGACTATTTTTAAAGAAATAGATTCTTCCCCCCCCTTTTAACATCAGTTTTGATAGAATACTAGCAATGCTTCAGAATCACTGGATTGGAAGATATGATACATTTTGTGATTCATGCCATGTTGCTGCTTTCTTTTCCATATTTCTAGCATGTCTACTATCCTACAAACCATGTAGGAAATTTCTTGTTGCCTTACTTCCCCATTAACTGGTTTGTAAAAACCCAACAAATAGGTCAACTGAATCTATTTGTTTTCAAATCTTTGCATGTATATGTGTGTAAAAACAAAAGTAGCAGATGAAATCCTAAAATATGAGTCAACTGAGTTAGGTTCATATAACTAACTAATGTATAAGACACTGCAAAATAGAATAATTGGGTTTTTTTTTTACTTTTATTCCTCTTTGTACAATACCTATCACAGTGTTGGGGTCATAATAAGCACTTAATAATATTTAGTGTCTTATTCAGGGTTCTGTAGGTATTAAATGCCAAATAAATGTTTGTTTGTAGGATGAATGATACTTGAATTCTATTCCCTGAATTTTTCTCAAAGAATTTTCCTGTTTGCTTATTTCTTATTTCTATAATAAATAGAACATTAAGACTGTGCTTACATGTATACATTATTTTGATGGTTTTTAATTGCTTTAGCAGTCATACTAATTTGTTTGTCTAGAGACTGCAAATGACAGCAAAATGACTGACATGTTGAGAGCATTTAGAATTACGTGGGCTATGCTCAGCTTCGCATTTGTGCTGTTTCACTAGATTACAAGTCAAAAAACTTAGTTCTAATCCTGATTTTCAAACTAACTCTGTGGCTACAAGTGAGTCATTTCAATTCTCTCACTATTTTTCCCTTCTCTAAAATTAGATATCACCTGCGCTACTTATCTCACAGTGTTATTAGGAAGACCAAATGAAATAATGAATCAGAAAATACTCGGGAGACTAAAATAATTGATATTTTTCTAACAATAGAGAGTTTTCAATGAATTTCATCCTAATAAGCCTGTGAGATCGGTGTTTCAAGAAGGAATATCCAAATTTTAAAAATGAAGTTTTACCTTAGAGATGTTAAGATAACTTGTGATACTTTCCACAGCTATGACATGTCATATCCAGAACACAAATCCAGAGCTTCTACATCTAAGGCCATTGCCAGTTCTGTTAAACCACAGCTATACTGGTCAAAGGACATTAACACTTCTTAAAAGAAGAGCCAAGTGTTAACAATTGCATGAAATAAAGATTCAAATCATCAAAAATAAAATAACAACCCTGGGGTTTTACCTCACATTTTTGCAAATTGGCAAAGTTGAAAAAAGTAGGCAATTTGGAGGGGGTCTGGGAAAATAGACACTAGGGTTGTTTGGAGCTGTGAATCAGTATAAGCATTTTGGAAAGCAATTTTTAATTATGCAAATAAAGTAACTAGAATAATTTTATATTCTAATGAGGCCAGTGAAAAGAAAGTTCACATATACAGTAAAATATTTATAGCAACACTTTAGTGACAGCAAAGAATTACAAATGAACAGATGTCCATAGTTTACCGAATGGCTTAACAAGTTTTGATACATGGATGCAATGAAATATTATTACTATGCTGTAAGACTGGTCTTAATCTCAAATAGAAACAGTATAACCAATAACTTCAAAAAAGTAACTGGAAAAAAACAACCACATACCAAAAAAACCAAAAGTGACTTACAAAGTTATAAGAGAGTTGTATCTTGTATATTTTCAGACCATTACAATATATTTGTCTTCTTTTTCTTATTTTTTTTAGGAAGACAATGCTCTCAACATGGCTTGCCCAAGGCCACACAGCTAGGTAATTATTAAGTGTCTGAGCCGGATTTGAATTTTGTTTCTTTTTAAAAATACCAGTTGTTCTATGGGATGACTCCCAGGAAAGGAGAGAAAGAGAAAGTGAAGGATACTGAGGGAAACTATGATTTTGTAAAAACATAAGTTTTCAATAAATAAATTCAATAAGCTGCCTGTCATTCACAAATCTTGTACATTTTAGGGAGAGAATGAATTGCCAAAAGGCCAGAAAGTAAGGGGAAAAAAACCAAAATAGATCTATATTTTTTGGTACTGAGAAAATTGGCAAAAGTTGGGCAATATTATACAACAAGGGTGTTACTACCTTTCCTTATTTTAATTTGTTTAATTTCTTTTCCAGTTTAGAGATGATAGTGGCAGTGTGATAGGTTCTGTAATCCATATCTCATGTGTTGTCCTGTGTCCTTGCATTTTTCTTATTAGTGATTTTGAAATTTTTTCCTATGACTTTCAGTAACTTGTTTTTTTAGCCTTGAGAACTCTCTGTTAATATGACTGTCTACCAATGAGAGACTTGTTCTTATGTTTATTAATTTGAATCATTTCATATTAAATGATGCCTATATCAGAGAAGTTCACTGGAAAGAATTTTCCCCTATTAACTGTTTCCCTTCTAATCTTAGCTTCATTGGATTTCTTTGTTCAAAAACTTTATTTTTATATGTCTCCTTCCATCTTGTTTTTTTTAATATTTTTTCCTTTCTTCCCTCTCTGCTCCCTTCTTTACATAGAAGAAAGGGGATCAGAAACAGGAGTGTACTCAGTCCTCACACTCCCACTTGCCTGCCCTCCTTCTTGCCTTTACCTCCACCACAATCACAGTTGCTGCTCTTTTATTGATGTATGTAGGTATGTATATATGTATGTATATATGTTCCAACTCTTATGCTTATTTTATCCTCTTTTGTCTAATTCAAATTAAAGTGAAGTTCACCTTTTTTTCCCAATAGTCTTCTCCTTGAACTCAAGAGTATGCTTGAAAGTCCTCTATTTCATTAGTTTTTTCCCCCTCTTATGTTTTTATACTTAGTTTTTCTGGGTAAGTTATTTTTAGCTTGTGCCTTTCAGAAAGAATATTGTATTAAAAGCTCTCCATTCCTTTATCATAGTGGTTGCTTAATCTTATGTGATCCTGACCATACTCGCTCCATATACAAATCGTTTCTTGCTAGCTAATTGCAGAATTTTTTTCTTGGACCTGGAAGTTCTAGATATTGAAGATAAAACAGAAAGGGAAACAACTACTAGCAATCAGGAAAAGTTTATTAAAGAAGGTGGTATTTTAGCTAGGACTTTAAGGAAACCTGTAGATAAAGATGAGAAGTAAGAGAATTTTCAGACAGTGCTGGCAGTGGCACAGCTTCAGTATACTTTGGTTACATATCCTTTCCTGCTAGATATCTTGGTACAAGTGAAATGGTCATAGATATTTGTTATATGTCACCATTTATTGTATTTGTTATATCCACTATAACAGATACATTTGTTTTATATATATATATATATATATATATATATATATATATATATTTATATCCCTTTATTGCATATTCTCTGTTCACAAGTGATGAATGCCTGTGTGTACTTCCCTATTGGTGGTGTTATTATGGAAGTGTGCCCCTTGTACATTAGGAACTCCAGGAAGGAACATAGAACAGACTTTTATTGCTACTTAATTTGCTGCACTCTGATGAGATGACTTTTATTTAAGTGACCATGACTTTTGACAGTCTAGTAAAAGGAAACCGATCCATGGTAGATCTTCAGATATGTAGTTTTGAAAGATGTTGACCCTGAAGTTGTTTTCAGTGATAAATAGTTTTTTTGGATCTCCAAATTTGACAAAGGTGCTCTGCTCAAACAATGCATAATATTCATAAAGGCATTTTCATTCATATTTCAGGCCTCCATACGACATCGAAGCCTAGAGTGCCACTGTTCAGGCATATGATATGGTTATACGTTTTGAGCCATAGCAGCCACTCCCTCAGTTTTCTTTTTCTCTGTATATCTATAGATAAAGCAGCTTTTCTAAAAAATGCCTGTGCTTTGATGTCTTTTGCTTTTTTACTAAAGCCATTTCCTTTGAAACTGGACCCCTACTAATGAAGTCTCTTTTTTAAAAAGGACTAGTCACACAACAGGGTAGTTTCATCTGTCATCTCCTACCTTTGACTGAGAGGATAGAATAATTTTTCATTTTTAGTTTTCTAGAACCAATACCTGGAGCCATTCCATGTTTGCTGCCTTTAGCTGTACTTTCCTTTGTTGGAATTGTAACTCTTTGCTATCGGCTTTCTGCTGTTGAAATCAATTTATCCTTGTTCTCTACTTTCCCAGGACTTCTTATGATCATCAAGTCTTTAAACTTGAATTATATTTCATTAATTCACAATAAATAATTTGTTCTACCATCCTCTAATAAATGAGGTCTCACATTGTTTTCATTTGTTTTGCTAACAAGAAAAATGCCATTTAATACATTTTTATATCCTTTCTACTTGGTCTTTGCTCCTTTCTTTGAGTTACTTGAGTATATGTCCTAGAGTAGCATGCTTGAGGACAAAGGAATGAAATGTTTCAGTGACTTTTCTTACATAGTTTCTGCTTTCCGGAAATACCAAAACCACTTGAAAACTCCACCTTTTCAGTATTACTATGCTTGACTTCACATAGGACTGTTCCTCATATTACTATCTTATTATTTTCTCATTTTTTCTCATATTATCATCTTATTATTCCTTTTGCTTGGAAATTTCACCATGCACTCTCTGAGTGATTTTAATTTTCTTTCTCCTTTTCTTTGTGATTTGTAATAAAGTCTTTTCTATCAGATCTAAGAGGGAAACTTTAGGTGGGTTGCTGTAATGGAGGTTGCTGAGGTGGTGGTCATAGCTTGGGACCATGGCCCTCAGAGTGGTAGAGGGCTACTCAACTTTGCTATGGACTAGTTGTGGAAAAACTGTAAGATTGTAGCAGCATTGCCTGAAGATGTCAGGTTAGGTAACAATCAATATGGATTTCCTTAGGAAATGGTCTTATATGCAATTACAATCTGCTTTTCTTTTTTGTACACAATTCTCCTTTTTTATGCCAAGATTTTTATTTGGTTAAAAGCTGACTTTATATAGGAAGGGCAAAATAGCTTGCAAAAACATTTCTGAACTAGTGGAAGAAAAATGTAAGATTCTTCAAAAACAGCATTTGTCAAAAAGAGTATGAATATTGAGAATCATCTTTAAAGGATGGAAATGTTGAGTGAGAATTATCAGAAACATCCAGTCTGGAGGCTGGATATGAAAAGGTGAACAGGGAAAACTCTGTACTCATGGATAAAATACATTATCTAGAAACAGACTTCAAAGATGATAAATCTAAATGGTCACAACAAAATGAGTTGATGGCTGACATTAAAAAATGGATATGGCCACTTGAAAATGAATCAAAGCCTATCAAATCGCAAGTAGCTGAAGCCAAAACAACCCCAAATGTATTTCAGTTGAATGAAGACTTAGAACATCAATGGAAGATGGATTGGAAAAAAATCCCCATCTTCAGGAAAGCCAAAAACTTGTAAAAGTTGTTATAGGATGGAATGAACGAATGAATGAACTTAACGAACAGGAAAAAATGTAGAGCAAATTATACTAATAAAGTCAAATGAAGTCTCTGATAGTATGCCTGTTGAAGACCAAGGATTGGGCTATTGCCCTGGGGGAAGATAATGTCAATGATAGTCATTGTGAAGCAGAAATAAACAGTGAATTAGCAATTGGAGACCATTTAGATGATCATCAAAGCAGACTAAAAAAAATGATTTATGTTGCTAAGTTGAATGCTCCTTTAAAAACCCTGAAAGCAGAAAGGAACCATATATGTTCTCAATTGTCTGATGAAGAAAAAATGAGGAGCTTAAAGATCAAACTGAAGTTCTTCAAACCCATCAAGTGTCTTTGTAGACTGGAAATGCTTATTTAGAAAATGAGATGCAAAAGCTTCAATGAAAACTTAAAGTAGTGACTGGATTGTATCAAGAAAATGAAATGAAACTTCATCGGAAGATGATTAAGGAAGAAAAAGACTTCCCACAGAAATAGGAGAAGCTTTCCAAAGCAGGAGAAAAGTTTAGTCATGTTTCTGAAAAGCTTAATTATTTTTTAAAAATTATTTATTCATTTATTTTTTCATCCAAATGCATATGTATCTTTTTAAGGAACAAAATTTCCTCCCACCTTCCCTTCTCACGTCCTTCAGAAGTGAACAGTCAGGTTAGCATTGTATACATATTTGTTTTGTGTGTGAAAAGCTGAATTCTTGCAGAAAACAAACCAAGGGTCATGAAGAAGAATTGGAAAGGACTATTTAAAGCCCATGATAACTGCTTGTCAGGCCAGGCTGCTAAAAGGTATCTCAGTGACTTAAAAAGAAAAAGCACACAACAAACGAAAGTTGACAGAGAAAGAATTTAAATGTGACCTTTCAGAAAAAGTTCTTTATGCTTTGGATGTTACAACTAGATCCTTTGGCGGAGAACATTTTCCATACCTCTCATTTCTCAAATGAGAACTCTTCTCTCCCCTCCAGCTTTGTTGGAGGGTCCACTCAGACTTTTACTTTTGCCTCCAAGGGGAGGAGAAAGAAGTTCATAAGGATCAGAGCATCCTCTGGAATATCAGAATGCCAATGGAAGAGGAGAATTATCTGATCCTCACAGACACTGTGATCTCTGTCACTTCTATGGGATAGAGATCACAGAATGATTATTTCTCATTCAGATGAGATGGTATCTACAGAAATGGAATCCAGCAAGAATGATACCAAAGATGATTTTGGTAATTAAAATAATCCTGGCCCATCTGACACACCTCAAAGTGAAGTAGCTGACCCAAGCTTTGTTGCACCACCTCTCCCTTTAGTCAGTGGTCCTTTGTTGCCAGTGGACCCAAGAGGGTCAAAAATGAGAAATGGACTGCCACATCTTTCAAAAAGTATATATGGACCTCCTAGGGGGTACTTTCCAGCAATTTTCCTGACCCACACATCTTTGTTTTTGTTGTTTACAAGGCAGTGGGTTTAAGTGACTTGTCCAAGATCACACAGCTAGGAATTATTAAGTGTCTGAGGCCGAATTTGAACTCAGGTCCTCCTGACTCCACGGCCGGTGCTCTATCTGCTGTACCACCTAGTTGCCCTTAATTATCAGTGAGAAGTGTCTATCCACCCGGATCATTTCCTCAGTATCCTTCCTTAAGAAACTGATTTTTCTTCCCACCTCCATATTCTGAAAGTAGCAATCTTCAGGGTTGATTCAACCTTCAAGTTAGCCTGCTGCTGATCATAGAGAACCATAGCAAGAAACCTGACAATTTTTTGTTTCACCAAAAGTAATGTATGATGTATTTTTAATCATTTCTCATTCTCAGTTTAAGTAACTGCTATTACTTCACTGGTTTTACTGTTACTCAAATTGAAGCTTTATGAAATGATAATTTTCAAAGTAAAATTTTGTAAATAAAGATGATTTAATTAAAAAAAGAAACTTTGCATAGAGATCTTAAGTGACATGTATAGAGTTATGTACTTTTTTAAGCTGCTTGATCAAAGAAACAAAGCCAGATGCTCTGTCTTTATGATCATTGCTCTTCCATAGATTCACAGGTGTCATTTTATCAGCACGTATACATATATAAAGAGAAAAAGAGTTTATGCACTAACCCTAACATAGAAGGAAAAACAGCTATAAAAAGGGATTTTTGTTTAGTTTCCCAACATTCATCCACTTGCATATTTATAAGTTACACACTTATCTTCAACCCTCCTTAGCTCCCTCCCCAGCTAACAGTATGGTGAATGTTGTACATATAAATTTGTGTTTAGCATGTTTACATATTAGTCATTTTTTGTATGAGGAATTAGGACTAAGGGAACAGAAAGAAAACCATGGAATAGGAAGGAAAAAACGTAAAGAGAAATTTTGGGATTTGTTTTGTTTTTTCATTTGGATGTGGATTGGCATTACCTATCAACAGGTCTCTTTAGGGTTGTCCTAGCTCTCTGATCTGCTGAGAGAAGCTACATCCATCACAGTTGATATTGTTGTTAATGTATGCAATGTTATGTTGGTTCTGTTCCCTTTGCTTAGCATCAATTCGTGTAATTCTTTCCATGCTTCTCTAGAGTGCAACTATTCATGGTTTTTTACAGAACAACAGTACTCCGTAACATTCATATGCCATAACTTGTTCAGCCAATCCCCAATTTCTGGGCATCCCCTCAATTTCCAATTCTTTTTCACTACAAAAAGAACTGTTACAAATATCTTGGACTTTCCCCATTTTTAATGATTTCTTCTGGATGTAGGCCTGGGATTGGTATTGCTGGATCAAAGGGAATGATCAGTTTTGTTGACCTTTGGGTATAGTTCCATATTGCTTTTCAGAATGGTTGGATTAGTTCACATCTCTACCAAGAGTACATTAATGTCTCTCCTCAAGCTCTCCAACATTGATCATTTTCCTTTTTGCCACCTTATCCAATCTGATAGGTGTGAGGTGGTACCTCATAGTTGTTTTAATATGCATTTCTCTAATCAATAATGATTTGGAGCATTTTTCATATGAGTATGTATAGTTTTATTTTCTTCATTTGATAACTGTCTGTTCAGTTCTCTATATATTTTAGAAATGAGACCTTTTCAGAACCCTTATTGTGAAAATTGTTTCCCAGATTTATGTTTTCCTTCTAATCTTTGCAGCATCGGTTTTTTTTTAGGGAAAAACATTTTAAATTTATTATAGTCAAAATCATCCTTTTGCATTTTATATTGTACTCTAATTCTTGTTTTCCATAAATTTCTCCCTTTTCCATAGATCTGACAGATAATAATATTTCTTGATCTGTTAATCTGTCTATGATATCACCCCTTATGTCTAAGTTCTGTACCCATTTTGACCTTATTTTGGTATCGGGTATGTGATGTGGGTCTATGCAAAAAGATTTTTTTTAGATAGAAAAATATAAATAAGTAATCAAGGATTACCTTATGCTGTGTAGCAAAATTATTTCCACATTCCCTTTTTTCAACTTTTCCTTAAATTAACTTGCATGCCGGTGTTATGAAAATGTTAGTAGTTTGTTGGAATGTGTTAACATAAGTTGCCTTTGGAGTTTCTGAAATGGGTTTTGAGAGACAGACCTTCAATATGGAATTAAACTGTATGTACAAAGAAATCCTATTTATTTTTGTTTTGCAAGGCAATGGGGTTAAGTGACTTGGTTAAGGTCACACGACTAGATAATTATTAAGTGTCTAAGATAAGATTTAACTCAAGTCTTCCTGACTCCAGGACAGGTGCTGTATCCACTGTGCCACCTAGCTGCCCCTATAAAGAAATTGTAATCTCAGGAGAGGTAGTTTCCTGGGAAAAGGATTTGCATTCTGTACTTTAAAGCCCAAAGAAAAGATTTAATTCTACATAGCATCACTTTGCTTGGTTTTACTTTCCTTCACTCACCTGAGAGCTTTAGAACCAAAGTGATGACATCCTATCTTTACCTAGGAAAGAATTTTTGCTCACTGTGCCTTAGCAGATATGAGGCAACATTTCCTCTGAAGAGAGGAAATTCAGAAGCTAATCATTCAGAGAAACTACACAGAACTTGTGAGTGGAGACTTCAGATGTGGTACCCTGCAGAAACATCACTGGAAGGCATCATCATTCCTATAGTATCATAATTGAGTTTTCTGGGTACACATATACCCTGGTGAGATGGGCTCTCTAAATATGACTTTGATATTCTTGTTCTCAGAGTTACTTCTTTATACTATCTTTATACAAAGATATTTGTTTTATAAGCTTTTCCAATGAATATTCAATAGTTATATATGATCTCTAATTATCTAACTTTCATAATTAGTGGTGTGTTACATAGTAGAAGAGTATACCCTTTGTGATTTGGGACATGGGATCAGTCATTATCACTTTATTTGCTATGCTATTTGTTATGCTGCTGTTCACAGAACTAAGTCCTAGAAGCCTTGGAAAAGTAAACTGCTAAGTTCTGGACTCTGAGTTAAGTAATTATGTTAAGGATGTTGATCAAGTTAGAATATCTTTTTTTTTAGGGAAATGGATAAACTTTCATGGATCTCTGAGGATTAACAAGGTGCATATCATTCCAGTGCATTGAGAATATTAGTAGCAAAGTAGAATTGGTAGTTCCAGTATGCAGAGTATCTGTATCCTTGCTTAAATTGAATTTAAAGGCATAGAAGAGCCATAAGAAGTTAAACTGGACATACAAGGGAGTTGTAACCAAAGTTCAGGTAGTTTTTCTTGGACAAGGACTCACATTCAATATTAGAAATACTAAGTCCAAAGAACAGATTTGATATTTTCCTGGTAGAACTCTGGCTGGCTTTTTTTTAACCTACACTTCCCAGGGAATTGTAGAACAGTGAAACTATTTTGTCCTGTCCATATCTAGGAGAGGTTGTTTTATTGTAGCAGAAGTCAATCCAAGATGGATAGTAGATGACCATGAAGAAATGGAGACCAGAAGCTGGTTGCAAAGAGTTGCACAATGACTGTGAGATCATGGGCATTTCATGAGTGTAGAGTCAAGATGTGATTCTGCCCTCCTGAGAGATAGCATTGCCAGAATTGATCCTGCAGTATCAAAAGAGAGTTGCCCCAGGTACGAGTATACCTTGGTTACATGAGTGTATGTGGGTCACCTCAGCATACTCGTTTTTGGTGTATACTTCTTTGTACAAGGTCAGTATCCACAATGTTCCCTACACAAATCTCAGTGAGTTTCCGCTGGTCAAGAACACTCTGAGTCTTTGCATCCCTTTGAATTGTATCATTATTATTAAAGTACATATCATTCTTGTGCTTTGGGGATGGGAAAAGCTCAATTTTTAACTTTCATTTACTTAATATGTTGTTTGTTTGATTAAATGTATCCACTGATTGCTTGATAAAAAAATATAAACTGGTCCATGGCTCCCTCTGAGATAGTTCCTTTGAGTGGACGATAATCCAGGATGCAATGACCTTGTATTTTTTTTTACAGGTCCCAAGTATTAATGGTATGCCTTTCAAGTTATATTCCTAAAGAGTTTGAATAATTTTTATTAGTATTTCCAAGCATCATACTTTGGTGCCTGGAATGACTCTGTTTGTAGGTGTATAATATTGTTGTCTTGTGAATTGTATGGCTCACTGACTGGAAATACATCACTTTTTACAAAGGTTCTTTTGGTTTAGGTTTTGCCTTTGGTATTTCCAGGTAGTCCTTTATTTCCCTTGAAACCTGTCCTCACTAGTGAATCTTCCCATGTAAGAAAGGAAAGTCAAACAACAGGACAACTACATCTGATCAAACTGTTAACACCTCTCACCTCTCTCCCTTTTCAATGGTAGATGAAAGAGTTTTTCATTATTACTTCTCTATGACTAAAATTGGGCATCAGTCATTTTTAACATTGTTTTATTTTACTTTCTTATAGTCACAATGTATATGATCCTTTGGGTTCTGATACTTTTATGTTTATCAGGTAATCTGATTTTTTCTATTTTTTCTGATAATTTTTCATTGTGTCTTAGGATACAGTAATATTTTATTAATACATTTAATGCAAATTGTTCTGTTATTCTCAAGGCTATGGATCACCTCTGTTTTCAGTTGTTTGTTATTATTAACATATTGCTTTGAAAATTTTTCCATGGAAATTATCTTTACCTCTTGTCTTTGACTTGATTAAGGTATGTATACAGAGATAGGCTCTCTGCCTCCAAAGGTATGAATCATTTTACTTACCTTTCTTACATAACTGCAAACTAGTTGTCGAATACTTCAGCTAATTTAGATCTTATATATAATCATCTAAGACATCAATAGTGCATTGCTATACCTTCCCCCCCCACATGAATATGTCCCTCTTTTATTATTTTTGCCACTTGGAAATTTCACCACATATGACTTAAGTTGGTTTTATTTTGCCTTTTTCATACTAGTCATCCTTTAAGTAATCTTTGCTATGATTATTCCAGAAGAAAAGCATCAACAGGATATTTGCCCTGCCCTGGTTTACCCAACTATAAAGTTACAAATCTGTGTCAAAACGTAGGATCTTCTGACTCTAAGGTTACTGTGCATCTCTCATCAGAACTTACATAGAAAGAAAATTTGTTTTCAAACTGACTTAAATGAAGGCAAAAAAGGAGAGTAAGTGGGGAATATTTTTTAATTGCAATGATGATGGATGAATATGATAAAGGTATCAACAAACACTAATATCATTTAGGGAAAAGAGGTTGTCACCTTTCCTTACTTCAAGCCTGCCATAGATTATTTTCTAGTCCATTGTATTAAGAATGTTGTTAATGAAGGAGGATACATCATATATCTCTAGTGTCCAGAGATTTGCATGTGGATTTGCTGAAATAAGTTTGGGAGGCATAGAATGCAATTAAAAAAATTAAATAGAACTTACAAAGAAAGTCTAACCCTAGTTCAGAGAAGTATCTTCGACAAGAACTTGCATTCAATCCCTAGAAACAGGAAGTCTGAACAACTGACTTTGTCTTTTTGTGTGTAGCTATGCTTGAATTTTGTTTCTTCATACTACCCATGGAGTATTGGAACAGAAAATCTGTTATTTTAACTTTATCCAGGAGATTTCTGACCACCATCCCTTAGTAGATGTGAGGCTAGCTGGGTAGCAGATGACCCTGAAGATAGGAAGTTCCAAGCGAGTTGCTGAGATAATTTCGACAGCAAATCCAGGTGATGAGTTGAGACGTGATGCTGTTCTGAAGAAAGAAAACGACCATGAAAAATGGCCAGCCCAGCAACCTCTGAAATGAGTTGCCCTTGGTACGAGTACACCTTGGTTATGTGTAATCTCATGTCACGTGTAACCTCAGCGTACTCATTCCTGGTGTATACTTACTTCTTTGTCAGAGTTCTCTGGCCTCAGGTGTTCCATGGAAATATCCCCAAGTGTTCACTCGTCACAGGTGACTTCTACCTGTTTCTTGGCTTATTATTTGTGCTTCTATTGAAATGGATTTTTGGATTTGGACTTTTAGATTTGGGACAGATAAATCTTTTCATTTCATTTCATTTACACATGCAATTTCATTTTTAACTTATTTTTGCTTAAAGCAGTGTCCTCTCAGCAGATTTAAATTAATCAAGAGTAGCTCTTGAGCAATGGGTTGAATGGGTACTGACCCTGACTACTTGAGAACATGGCATAAGAAGCAGTAAAGTCCCTAGATGCTCCATACATGGAATTTGGAGTCTCATGATATGGAGTCTCAAATGTTCATTTCATATGGTTATTCTTTAATTATATGGGTCACCAGTCCTATTCCCTTCATAGTTTTTTTTAATGTATAGATATAGAATCAATTCCAAAGGTTCTTTTGCTTATTTTTGCCATTAATTTTCCCACCAGTGACATTTTCCTTGAAACTTGCCCCCCCCACTAGAGAATCTTCCCATGCAAGAAAGAAAATCTAAACAATAGTGGATGTGATGTGTTAGAGCTGACATACCACTTTTATAATTAGAGGATGGAAGACTGTTTTATTCTTACTTTCCTACAAATAATATTTGGAGTTCATGTAGCTTTCTTTGTTTTTTTGTTTTTGTTTTTTCATTGCTAGAACAATGATTTTCATTAGTTTGATATTTTAGGTGTATCATGTGAAACATATTCCCTCATTTTTCTGAAGTTATCCTTGTTTTTTAAGTCATCATATTCCACGAATTCATATGGCATATTTTACTGAGATGTTCCCCAAGCAATGGGCCCCAACTTTTTTTGGTCTTTGACTTCCTTGAGGTATGTATGTCTAGTCAGAGTATGCCTGAATATAAAGAAATTAACTCTTTTCATCATTTTTATTTTCTTTTTTAATGATTTATTTTGCAAAGTTTTCTCCCTTCCATCCTTCCCTCCACCCACCTTTGGATAGCAAGTAATCTGATATTGGTTGCATGTGTACAATCATGTTACAAATATGTCCATATTAGTCACCAATGAATTAATATTTTTATTATGAACAAAAACAAAAAGGGAAAAACAATGAGAAAGAAAAAAGGAAAAACAAAATTAGAAAGGTAAAAAGAGTATGCTTGGATCTGCATTCAGATTCCATAGGTCTTTCTCTGCATGTGGATGGCATTTTCTATGGATGATCTTTTAGAATTATCTTTGACCCTGTATTGCTAAGAAGAGCTAAATGATCACAGTTGATCTCACAGTATTGCTGTTAAGAGTACTATGCTCTCCTGATTCTGCTCACTTCACTCATCATCAGTTCATGTAAGTCTGTACAGTTTTTTTTAATCTATCACCTCATTGTTTCTTATAGAGCAATGATATTCCATTATATGCATGTAGCACATCTTGTTCAGGCATTCCGTAATTGATGATTATCCCCTCAGTTTCCAATTCTTTGTCCCCTACACAAAGAGATTCTGTGAACATATTTGTACATGTGAGTGTTTCTCTCATTTTTTGTTATCTCTTTGGGATACAGACCTAGTAGTGGCATTGCTGGATCAAAACATGCACATTTTTTAGCCCTTTGGTCATAGTTCCAAATGGTTCTTCAAAATCGTTCAAACAGTTCACAACTCCCACCATTGGCATTAGCGTCCCAGTTTACCCATATCCCTTCCAATATTGATTATTTTCCTTTCCTATCATATTAGTCAATTTGATAAGTGTGAGGTGGTACCTCAGTGTTGTTTGAATTTGAATTTCTTTAATTAATATTGACTTAGAGCATTTTTATATGACTTTGACAGTTTTAAGTTTTTTTAGGATTTTTTGCAAGGCAATGGGGTTAAGTGGCTGGACCAAGGCCACACGGCTAGGTAATTATTAAGTGTCTGAGACCGGATTTGAACCCAGGTACTCCTGACTCCAGGGCCGGTGCTTTATCCACTGTGCCACCTAGCTGCCCCTACAGTTTTAATTTCTTTATCTTAAAATAGTCTATTTATATCCTTTGACCATTATCAATTGGGGAATGACTTGTATCCTTATAAATTTGACTCAGATTTTTGTACATTTTAGAAATGAGACCTTTATTAGAAAGAGGAACTAAAAACATTGTTTCCTAGTTTTTTGCTTTCTTTCTGATGTTGGTTTCATTTTTTTGTGCAAAACCTTTTTAATTTAATATAATCAAATGTGTCTGTTTTGCCTTTCGTACTTTGCTTTATCTTTTGTTTGGTCATAAATTATTCTCTTTTCCAAAGATTTAGCAGGTAAACTATCCCTTATTCTTCTAATTGGCTTATGGCATCACCCTGTATGTTCAAATCATTTCAATCTTACCTTTATATAGAGTTTTAGATGTTATTCTGTGCCTAGTTTCTGCCATACTATTTTCTAGGTTTCCTATTATTTTTTGTCAAATAGTGAGTTCTTATTCCAGAAGCTGGAGTCTTTGGGTTTATCAAACAGTAAATTAGTATAACTTTATTACTGTGTCCTATGAACCTATTTCTCTGCTCCATCACTATATTTCTTGGCCAGTACCAAATAGTTTTGATGATTGCCGCTTTATAATATAGTTTTACATTTGGGATGACTTCCTTTGCATTTTTTCCCATTAATTCCTTTGTCAGTGTTGCTCTTTTGCTCTTCCAGTTAACTTTTGTTATTATTTTTCTTGCTCTATAAAATAATTTTGGTAGCTTGATTGGTATGGCCCAGTATAATTAGATTAATTTAGGTCAAATTGTCATTTTTATTATATTGGTCTGCCCATGAGCAACTGATAGTTCTCCAGTTCTTTAGACTGGACATATTCTCCAATGGAATTTGTGTGAAAAGTGTTTTATAATTATATCCATATAGTACCTGTGTTTGTCTTAGCAGGAAGACTGAAATATTTTATATTGCCTACAGTTTATTTGAATGGAATTTCTCTATCTCTTGCTGCTGAAATTTGTTGGTAATGTATTGAAATACTATTTTCATCATTTTTCTTGCACATCTCTGAATTGTTTTTCACAATAATTGAACCACTTCAGAGCTACACTTTTGCTGTATTACTGTGCTCACAGTCCACTCTCACAATTAATTTCTATCTTATATTATCTTTGCTACTTAAAAATTTCTCCACATGCCCCTTGATGTTGTTTAAATTTGCCTTTTTCATACTATTAGCCCTTTAAGTTACCTTTACTATGTTTTTGTGACCGGTACTTTACTATCAAGGCACAATGTGAATTGCCCTGTTTTCCAGAGTAATGAAGTGTCACATCCCAGACTCAAACCAGTATCTTCTAACTATAGAGTCATTTTTCTTCCATCATTATGTACACACATATAAGGAAATAGTGATTGTGTAGGGTTAGGCATGGTGTTCTATTGCTAATGAACAAAATATATTAAAAGTAGCAATGTAGGCAGCTGAAGAAGACATTTCTTTTTACTGTAACAATTCTTTAAATTGAATTTTTCATCAATGCAGAGAAGATGTTATTGGTGAGGTTATTATGTGTGTCTTCAGTGTCTAGAGATTGCCTATGGGATGCTATAAGAACTTTTAGAAATATAGAATTGCAATGAGGATTTAGATGGGACTTAAAAGGAAAGTCTGACACTAGTTCAGATAGTTTTCTTGGTCAATGACTTAGATTCAGTATGGGGGACACAGGAAGTCTGGAGAAGAGACCTAATCTTTTTTGTGGCAGAACTCTGCCTCATTTTTTTTTTTTTTGCTCGTTTGTATTCATCATAGAGTTTTAGACCTGTAGTTCTACCACTATCCAAGAGAGGCAGTCTGGCAAGATGAATAGCAGATGACCCTGAAGAGATGGAAACTAGAAGTTGATTACAGAGAGAATCTCACTGGCTAAGAGATAAGTAACATTGTTTTGTGGAAAGATAAAAGCATGAGGCTTCCCTGCAGAAAAAGGACAACAGAGGATGTCGGCGTTCTGGCAACATCAGAAGTGAGTTGCTCTGGGTACGAGTATTCTTGGGTTACATGGTTACGTACATGTGACCTTGGCATACCCGTCCCCAGTGTATACTTCTTCATACAAATTCAGCAGTCACAGAAATTTCATGTAAGTACCCCTCATTGAGTAGTCTTTGGTGGCATGTGGGCTCTAACTTTATCATTGCTTTGTTGTTTTTGTGATCTCTATAGACCTCTATTGCTTTTTTTGTGGTAGGAGGGAGAGAGAGAGAGAATCTTGTAACATCCCTTTATTTTCCCTATGGTTTGATTGGATATCTTTGATTTAACTAATATGTCCTTTTGTTATCTAGTAAAAATAAATGTACCAGCACTATTGTTTTGATTGGGCAGAACCTAACTGTGCTTAGGATTTTGGATAGATTTGAAGGGCCCAATGTATTTGTGAGATTTTCTGGGAAATACATTCATGTATTTCCAAGTATCATGATTTTGACTTGAAATGCCTCTTATTTCATGTATGTTTATATGGTTATTCTTGATCCATCTAGGCCAATATTTCAATTCATTTCTTCCTATTTATGTGTCTATTCACATAGACCTGGTGATGATGTCCATCCTTTGTAATCAAAGATGACCACTTCATCATATACATGATTACATGACTTATATGATTATGTTTATTATAGTGAGAGGAGTGTTGTAAAAAGATATCATTCTCACTTGCCTTTTCCAGAACCCTACCAGCCTGATTGGTAGGAAACAGGAATATCAGTGATGGTCTGGATGCTGCAGGAGATTTGGAGCCTTTAAATCGGTTTCTCTTCCTCCCATATCAGTGAGGCAACTTGGCTTACTCTCAGCTCTGGGCAAGTACCAACATGTGGTAAATTTTTGAAAGAACTCAACACTTTTCTCTTCCTCCCCTTTTCTCTCTTTTTCTATTACATATGTTTGTGTTTTTGTTTGAATTCACATAAACAACACAAAGACACACATGTAATAGACATGGGGGAAAAGAGTAAAGTGTTTTAAATGTTTTCTTGCTTTTGTTATTGTATTTCCCCAATAAGTCATTTGCCTTGAAACCTGCCTCCCCTCTCCCCTCCAAATGATTCTTGTCATCCTAAAAAGGAAAGCTAGAGAAAAAGAGATCTGAAGCTGATTAAGTAGGTGGCCCTACAGTAGATAGAGCACTAAAAAGTCTAAAGTCAAGTCTCAATCTTCCTGAGTTCAAATCTGACCTCAGATGCTTAATTACTTTGTGACCCTTCCGGTTTGCATCAGTTTCTTCATCTGTAAAATGAGCTAAAGAAGGAAATGCTAGAGGCACTCACGACTGAAATGAGTGAACAACAACAAACAATCTGATCAAACAGCATCTGTTATTTCACATTTCTATTAAGAGATTAAAAGAGTTTTTCAATATTACTTCTTAGTGACCAAGATTGGGCTTCAGTCAGTTTTAGCATTGTTTTATTTTACATTGAATGAGTATATGAATTTCATTGTTCTGTTACTCCTTTATTTTAGGGGGTTTTTTGCAAGGCAAATGAGGTTAAGTGGCTTGCCCAAGGCCACACAGCTAGGTAATTATTAAGTGTCTGAGACTAGATGTGAATTTAGGTACTCCTGACTCCAAGGCCCGTGCTTTATCCACTACGCCACCTAGCCACCCTCTGTTATTCTTTTCATGGCCTCGTTCATGTGATCCCCATTCTCTCTTTGAATTTTTCATTTTTTTCATGATACAGTGATTTTTCATTAATTCATATGACACAGTTTGGTTAAACTTTATCCAAGAAGGGGGCCCTCCACTTGCCAGCTTTTTGCTGTCATTAAAAGTGCTGCCTTAACTATTTTTGTTTATATACAATCTGTCTTCTTTCTTTGATGTGCACATTTTTTAAGTGCAATGAAATGAATAATTTTTATCATTTTTGTGGAGTTATGAATTGTTTGCCAGAAAAATTGAATATTTCAGAATAAGGCCTTTGAGGTGTTGCTCTTCTTGTATTCCCATGATATTGACTGATCTTGCTATCTCTTATACTCTATTTTTCTTCCTTAAGAATATGATTTCTCATCACATTCAACTTAGGTCAATGTATAACATGGAAACAACATAAAGATTAACTACCTTCTGTGGGGGTGGGGGGAGGGAAGCAAGAATAGAGGTAAAATTGTAAAACTCAAAATAAATAAAATCTTTCTTTTAAAAAAAAGAAATAGAAAGCCCAAAGAACAGACCTAATTTTTTTTTCTGATAAAACTCTGCCAGGCTTTTTTTTTAAACCTACCCTCCTTGGAGAGTGTGCAACAATGAAACTATTTTGTCCTGCCCATATCTAGGAGAGGTTGTTTTATTGTAGCAGATGTGAAGCAAAATGGATAGCAGATGACCCTGAAGAGATGGAAACTAGAAGTTGGTTACAGAGAGAAACTCATTGGCTAAGAGATAAGTAACAATGTTTTCTTGGAAAGATAAAAGCATGAGGTTTCCTTGCAGAAAAAAGACAACAAAAATTGGTTGCAGAAGTTGCTCAGTGACTGAGAGACCATGGGAATTTTCTGAGTGGAAAGTAAAGATGTAATTCTGCCCAGCTGAAAGACAACATCATCAGAATTGATCCTGCCGTATCAGAAGTGAGTTGCCCCAGGTCCAGGTATACTTTGGTAACACGAGTGTATGTTAGTAACCTCAGCATAGTCCTTCTCTGTACCAGTGCAATATCCACAAGGGTTCCCTGCACATATCTTCTCAGTGAGTTTGCTCTTGTCAAGAACACTCTACCTGAGACTTTGCTTCCCTTTAAGTAGTATTAATATTATTATTGTTATTATTATTAAAGTAGCTATCACCCTTGTGCTTTGGGGATGGGGAAGGCTCATCTTTTACTTTCATTTAAGTTGATGTAGTGTTTGTTTGATTAAATCTAACATGTTCACTGATTGCCTGGTAAGAAACAAACTGATTCATGGCTGCCTCTAAAATATAGTTTTGTGTGACTGATAATCCAGGAGGCATTGACTTAGTGATTTTTTTTTACAGATTCCAAATATACCTTTTCAGTCTCCATTCCTATAGTGTTCAATAATTTTTATTTGTATTTCCAAGGATCCTGCTTTGGTGCCTGAACTGTCTCTTGTTTTGGGTGTATAATATGGTTGTTTTTTGCAAATTTTATGGGTCATGACTCTAGAGATATATTACCTTGTACAAAGGTTCTTTTGATTTAGGTTTTGTCTTTGGGATTTCAAAATAGTTATTTATTTCCCTTAAAACCTGACTTTACTAGTGATTCTTCTCATGCAAGAAAGGAAAGTCAAACAATAGAGTATTTGCATCTGATCAAACAATTAGCACCTTCCACCTCCCTTCCTTTTTGCTCAATGGATGAGTTTTTTTATTATTACTTCTCTATGACCAAAATTGGACATCAGTCAATTTTAGCATTTTTAAAATTTAACTTTCTTATAGCCATAACTTATGATTTTTTGGTTCTGATACTTTTATTTTTATCAGGTAATCTGATTTGTTTTCCATATCTTCTCTTAATTTTCATTGTGTCTTAAAACACAGTAATATTCTATTAATTCATCTGGCACAATTTTTCTGCCATTCCTAACACAATGGACCACTTCTTTCTTTCCAATTATTTGTTATTGTTAAAGTATTGCTTTGAATATTTTTGTGTGGAAACAATCTTTACCTCTGACTTTGATGACTTGCTTGTGTTATATCATCAAGACTTAAGATGGTTTTTACCCTGGAGCCAAATAATTGTCAGTGACAAGATTTGCTTTCTCTACTAAATTTTCGGGGAATAAATTTAATGTGTGCCTGGAATTCCATTCTGGCCTGATCTTGACTTGCTTTCAGTCAGTTAGAAGCTGTGCATGAACAAGTTGTCATCAGGTCTCTCTGTAACACATTGACTTTCTGGCCACAATTCTCTAGCTGTAAGTGATGTCATTTACTTCTGAAAAAAGTGTGCAGGTGTTCAATGACAATGTGTTTGTATCTAGTTAGTATATGTGCTAGAAATTTGTTTTTAAATTGTAGCCTAAGGAAATTCAGCTACCATTATCCCCACAGAAATTTCTTAGTCAAGACCTGAGACGTGATCTCCAAAAAAGCGATGACATCGCCAAATCCTGCTGCACCAGAATTGTGTTGCCTCAGTTATATGTGTGTCCATGTTATGTGTGTTTCTTTACATGTAACCTGGTCACATGTATTCCTGGCGTATGCCTAACCTCCATATTTCCTGGCTGCAAGCAATTCTGTGCATGGTCTCCCTGAATATTTTATGTAGTCATATAATATGTTTGTGCATGTTCTTTCCCTACTTATAGCTTGTTGATCTATAGAAAAGAAATATGCCATTTTACATGGTTTTTATTGTTACTTTGCTTTCATTGCTAGTGATTCAATGCCTTTTGTTTGAACTAAAACTTTTTCTGGTTTCCTGGTAAAAAAGAACCTACCAAATGAGCTACTTTGCCGGCTTCAAATCCACAGAGTACTTTATGCCTGGCAGAGGTTTTCTGGACTCACAACAGCAGGTAAGTCTCCCTGAAGATACATAATGGAAAGGAATCCAAAACTGAGGTATTCATTCATAGTTTCAATGATTGCTACACAGTAATATTTATAATTTCAGGTAGATGATCTGATTGTTCTCATTGAAATATGAGCCACTGTCTTAAATCCCTTAAAACTACCTTTGCCTGAAGGCCCCCTCTTTGGCATTTTCCTTCCTGCCCCCAGTTGCAAGCTATAGCATGAAAGAGTCATTATTCGGACTTCACCCTGGAAAAGTTTTTCTGGTCATTCTTAGTATATGGTAGACAAGATGACTAGCATATGACCCTGGACAGTGTAAGCCCGTGGGTTGTTTGCTGGGGAGAAGCTTGGTGATGTTAACTGAATTTCTCATTGCAGAGTTGAGACCTGATGCTCAACAGAGAGATTGTTTTACCAGAAAACTGGCATCAAAATTGAGTTTCTTTATGCACAAATATGACATGGTGATATTTCTCCACATTTGACCTGGAAATTCATGGTCCTGGTATATCACTTTGTACAAATTCTCTCCTGGTCACATTTGATCTCTTTACCTGTGGATGTGGTTTTTTAAACCATGGAAGATGATACTTCATGAAACCCTCAGGATGCTGGGGGCAGTAGTTTTCCATTCTTATTTTATTTGTTCTGGTATTTGATGAAATGTTTTATATTTGAAAAAATGTGTACTCTTTTTGCCTGTTAAATGAAAACCTAGAGGCTCCTGCACATGGTTTTAAAGTTGATGACTCTTGGTGCTTAACACATTTTTCTTTCTTTTGACTGGCAATGATTTAGTCCCTTAAATATTGGTTATTTCAAGAATATAACTGATTTTTTTTTCTTTTAGCAGTAATATCATAGCCTCAATTTACTTCTCTAGCATCTTATCCAAGATGCATGTTGTTCTGTCTTTTGGGGGGTATTTTTATACCAGAAGCATCTATCTTTGATGATAGCACCACTTGTTAATCTTCCTTTGCTACTACTGCCTCTGTGTACATACATGTATGTGTGCATATATTTTCATATATGTGTATAGATATGTAAATATATGTACATACATGTTGGGGACAGTAAATTTGGGTTTGGTAGACATGGAAGTGACAAGAAGAATTAAATGGGATTTGAAAGATGGAAATTCCAGGTGCAAGTTAACATAGCTTTCTTCCTCAAAGACTTACTTTCAGTCCTGGAAACAGAGCACCAAAAGGAAAGATTTAATCTGCTTGGGGGCATTCTGCCTGACTTTTCCTTCTGGACCATAAGGAAGCTGAAAACAGAAATCCTGTCATTGGAAAGAGATGAGCAGATTTTCTCCACCAAAAGTTGAGGTAATAAGTTGAGAACCTCACAATCGTGGAACATCATAAATGTTTTTTTTTCAGATTTCCCCTGTTCTGGCAACATGTCCCTGTATTTATGACCAAGGGTCATATGTTCCTGATGTATGACTCTGTATAAATTCTGTGACTATTATGGTTCTTTGTATGTTTGTCCTCCATAAGTGTTATCCATTTATGCATGATCCATTACTATGTGTGCCCTTTTAGTGGTAGTACATCAAGTATACCAAATGGAGATTCAGGGTAGCATGGGGCTCTTCTGATGTCATCTTATTTGCAATGCCACTAAATTAAATGTGTCCTCTGGTTGACTAGTAAAAAAGCCATCATAGCAGCTTCTGAATTATAATTTTGGGGGTATTGACCCTGAGATTTATTGAAACCTAGGATATCTCTTCTGTATTCTCAATCATAAAAGGCTAGTGTCATATGGGCTATATAAGGAATTTAAAGAAGTGAATCACTTCCTAATATATTTCTATGAATCATGATATTCCCCTGAAATATCTCCTACTTCAGGAATATTATATGGTTATTCTTATTGAGTTATATGAGTCACTGGCTAAATTCTGCTCTTTCTTGTTTATGTATAGCTAAACCTCCTTTCAAAAACCTCCTTTTTCTCTTGTTGCCTTCTGTTTTCCTAATGAAGTCATCTCCCATGGAACCTAGCCATACAGGAGGATCGTTGTGAGTGGTCAAGCCTTCAACACATGTCTCCCACCACCTTTTTATAAAAGGAGGTAAGTGTTTTTCCATTATTTATTAGCTCTCTTGGATCCCAGTTAATCATTTGGGGTAATTGCATTACCAGACATTGGCAATCCTGCAGCAGAAAAGGGAGATGCCCAGGATATATGTATGCCCTAGTGACACATCCTAAACACATTTGATCTGAACATAAGTATTCTTGGTCTTATATTTCTTGTATGTCCTGCCTTTGTGTATATTCAGAACCAAGGCCTTCTCATCTTACTGTATATATGACTTTGATTATGGATTTAATTTTAATTAGATTTAATTTGCTATATATGACCTCTATGTGTGTGTCTTTCTCTGCTGTAGGAGATGATATGTCATATCTACATGGATAGTGGATACAACAGTCTTCTACTGTCATTTTCATTGCTAGGCTATTTGATGAAAAATCTTTTGTTTGAACTAATGACAGTACTCTGTTCGGCTAATGAAGGTAAGCCCATCAATGGGATCTCCTGTGCTTCTATATACACATGCATCTAAATGTGTGTACGTGCTTCTTTGATGTTTATGTCTTGAAATCCCAAAGTATGAACAGTTTCATTGAATTGTCTAATATAGTTCCTAATTATTTCCTGGAATGGTGGAACTGATTCACAGGTTCGTCTTTGTATTCTTCTCCCTGTTTTCCCCATCATCTTCTCTCATTATTGACTATTTCCATTTTTAATTATCATTGCCACTTAGAATTTTCAGTTCATACTCTTAGAGTTAATTTAATTTGTTTTTCCTCTCACTGAGTCTAGCAATTTTTCCTAGGATCAATGAGGAGACTAGCTTAGAGTCAGAAAGTCAGTCAACTTTCTTAAGCACCTGCTGTGTGTCAGGTACTATTATCACAGTATTCCATGTTCTCAAGGAACTCACAGGGAGACAACATGCAAACAATCATGTACAAACAAGACAGGATCAATGGGACTTAACAAACAGAAGGAAAGCACCAACATAATGGGATTGGGAAAACCATCATTCAAAAGGTGGTCCTTTAGCTAAGACTTGAAGGAAGCACAGAAAAATGAAGTGAGTTGTACACATTTTACAAGGCCAGAGAATCAAACTCTAAGATCCCAGCTTGTTTTCATTAAAGTACAACTGTCTCCATCAAGGGCTATCTATCTATACACATGTCCAAAACATCAAACTTTGTCAAAAAAAAGAGAATACACACAAAAACCAGGTCATCAGGCTATTGAGAAATAACTGACATCTAATAAAAGTAGAAATATCTCCATGGAGTACAGAGTTCAGGTCTTATTACCTTTCTTTATTTTATTTATGGCTTTGATTAACTTGTATGCCAGTTTGGTTAGCCCACCTTACTGTTAAAATGCTAAGAATTAGATAGAGCATGTAAAGAATTTCTAACTCCCAAGACAAATTTGTCTGGGGCAAATTTTTGCTTTTAGTATTAGTAACCAACAGTCCAAATAGTTTGCAAGGGGATATTCTGGCTAGTATTACATTCTTGCCCTCAACTGGCTGATGGTATTTGTCTTTCATTTTTGAAGATGACCATAATATCAAGGAGGTGATGTTCTGACAAGCACATGAATTGGATTTGGTGGGGGGGAGTGTGCTAAGTCACTAGCCTCAGCTTCTCCTCCAGAGCCATATGAGTCCAGATATGAATCATGATGATTGGGAGATGGCTCTGGATGCAAGGCCCTCAGTGTTAAGTGACTTGTCCAAGGTCACGCAGTTAGTAAGTGTCAAGTGTCTGAGGCTGGATTCAAACTCCCATCCTCCTGACTCTAAAGCCAGTGCTCTATTCATTGTGCCACCTAGAAGCTCTACAGTAAAGGAGCTGTTATCATTTCTATATCCATCAAAGGCTTTCTTGTTACCATATTCTAACTCATGGAAACAGCAAGAATAGAAAGTAATTTAAAAGAAAATACGAATGTACAGATACCATGAATAAGTGTATTGGCCATGACAAAATGGCCCTTTTCCTTTTTCTTAGATCTCTTGGAGATACAGACTTAGTGGTGGCACTGTTAAATTAAAGGGTATGCAGAGTTTTATAGCCCCTTGGGCCTAGTCTCTCATTGTTCTCCAGAATAGTTGGGTCAGTTCATAATATTAATTGTCCTGGGACAAGGCCTCAGGGACAAGTGATTAAGGGCATTTTTTCCATGCAACTATAAATAGCTTTAATTTAGAAGCTAGACGATACACTATGTAGAACACCAACCCTGAAGTCAAGAAGACCCAAGTTCAAATTCAGCCTCAGATACTTGGCACTTACTAGCTGTGTAACCTTGGTCAAGTCACTTCAGATTGCCTTGTATCCAGGGTCTTCTCCAGTCATCCTGATTCCCATATGACCAGGGGATCCAGATGACTTGTAGAGCAGAAAGTGAGGCTGGGGATGTAACATAGTACCCTCTCATTCAAATCCAGTTTAATGTGCTTATCATGGCATCACCTCCCTGATGTCAAGTCTTCTTTGAAAACAAAGAATAAACATCATATGTTCTCTGAAAATAGCCTGTTCATATCCTTTGACCATTTATCATTTATAATTGGGGAATGACTTTTATAAGTTTGACTTAGTTCTCTGTGTATTTGAGAAATGAAGCCTTTATCAAAGAAACTTGCTTTTACCATTTTTTCAGATATGACTACTAACTGTATTTCCCTCCATAGTGTTTCTTCCCATTTATCTTCCTCATTCTCCTTTCATCCTGCCCCATCTTCAAAAGTGCTTTGCTCCTGACCACCACATCCCCAATCCATCTTTTTCTTCTATCAGTCCTTCTCCTTTTCTTATTCCTTTCCCCTCCTACTTCATCATTTCTTTAGAGATGATAATGTTCATTAATTCATATAGCACAATTTCGTCAGAGGATGGCAGTCTGCAAATATATGTATAATCTAAATCAAATTGCCTGCCTTCTAAATGAGGGGAGAGGGAAGGGATAGAAGGAAAGAATTTGAATGAAATCCTGTTTTGTTTCTAGTCTTTTGCTACCATCAAAAGGACTAGAATAAATATTATTTTATTATTAGATCTTTCCCACTCTTTAATTTCTTGGTGACTATAACCAATAATAGTATCCCTGACTCCAGTGTATTGATTCAGCAAAATTTTATTGCTTTCTAGAATGGTTGAACCAATTCTTATGTCCACCTTTGCATATTATTGTGTTTACCTTTCCTCTCACATTGACAATTTCCTTCCTTTACAATATTGCCATTTAGAAATATCACCCACAATCCTACAAGTTGTTTTAATTTACCTTCCTCTGAGCAAACAATTTTTGTGGTTGTTAAGAAAGAAATTTTAGCATAGAAATATTAGCTAACTTTTTAAGAATCAGATCCAGAGAAGAATTACTGACTGTTGCTTACCTGGGCGCTACGGAACACAAGAGCTGATATTTTGCTCTTATTCAGGAAAAGCTTTTTAGTTACCTTTCTCTAGCAGATGGGAGACAAGAATGCCAACAGTTGACTGGAAAGAGACAGTGGTCAGAAGGGCTTACCAAAAAGAGGTAATCCAAAGATTGCAAGGGGACACACTGCCTGGTGCCTACCGGGTCTGAGGAAGGTGCTTTACTAGCTTTTATGCTACTCTTAGGATGTCACCACAGTTTTATAAAGAAAAGCCAGTAATACTAGAAGGTAAGCCTGAAGAGAGGAAACTGGAAGTTCATTGAGAATAGGAACTTGGGGAGGCTAGGTGGCGCAGTGGATAGAGCACCAGCCCTGGAGTCAGGAGGACCTGAGTTCAAATTTGACCTCAGTCACTTAATAATTGCCTAGCTGTGTGACCTTGGGTAAGTCACTTAACCACATTGCCTTGAACAACAATCATAAAAAAGATAGAATAGGAACGCTATGATCATGATATTGGAAGAATGTATTAACCTAGATGTGGGTTGCGATGCATGACAGAGTTGGTCACTAGAAGGTAGCAGTACAGAAGCATTAGAAATGAGCTGTCTTGGGTACCATTTGCTGTGGTAATGTGTACCCTTAAAAGTGACTAGACACATATTTCCAGTGTATTGGACATAATTATTAGCTATATTTATGTACCATGTTCCCAGTTATGTTATATCTACCTGTATAAGCTATTCCTAATGGTGTTGTATTAGACTATTGAGGACCGGGGGAATCTAGGTTGCACCGTGGGTAGAGCACTGGCCCTGGAGTCAGGAGGACCTTAGTTCAAATGTGGCCTCAGATACTTAATAATTACTTAGCTGTGTGACCTTGGGCAAGTCACCTAACCCCACTGCCTTGCAAAACCCCAAAATTTTGAGGTCCACATACCCCTTGTATTTGGGGAAAAGAGCTGAGATAGTGTTTTCTTGTTATTTTTTAAAAAAATATACTGTTGTATTAAATGCATTTTGCTAGAACTCAAATAGTTTCTAGTTGCATGGTAAAAATAAATCATCAGTGATAGATCCTAATCTTTCATTTTGAATGGGTACTGACCCACAGAGTAATTTAAACATGAGAAGAATGGCTTTCTGAGGGTGTAGATGTTTGATAAGAAATTAAATGAGACCAACACTCAGACTCGAAATCACTTTAGCTTGTTTCATAGCACATATGCCATAAAACATACATAATGGGTGTAGGGTGTGCTCTAGGAAGACTGGTAACTTGGTTGTAAGGGCTGCCAAGGTTTTTCAGAACTGCTTTCCACCTTTGATGTCCACCTGAGTGAACAAGAAGCTATATAGCATGTACCATGACTGGCAAAGCAGGTTAAGGGTAACTGAGGGGGTCACAAGTCCATCAATGAGTTAGGGGGAATGTTACCCCAAGCATGTGAAGACTTACACTGGTAGAATGGGCAGATGCGAACAGTTCATTCCAATGCCCATGAAGGCAACTGAAGAAGGTGCTGTGGAGCCCTTAGAGCTTGGTAAAATGCCAAGGTCATCCACTGCATCTAGAGCTTTCGCCAGTTGTCTGGACTGTCTTGCCCCTGGACCATGATGACTTTGGAAGAGAGTGAGGCCAATGGCTTTGTGCAATTATACTTCACTTAAATCCAGTTTATGCACAAATCGAAAGACATCCCTACCATTTTCTCCATAAGCAAGGCAAGACTGGAGCAGCTCAAAGGGAAGTTGAGATGTGTAAGTTTAGAGAAATCAACCCACAAGTGTTTATATGAACTCATTGTGGTCGACCTGTGGTAGAGCTTGTATTGGTCTGATCAGTCACAGTAGGATACAAAGAATTTTCTTATTTGATTGCTTATTTCAAGTAATGAATATAAGGCATTGATTGGCTCACATCTTCCATTATGGAAGAAGAACAAAATGACATCACTTTGAGAGAAAAAAGTTATACAGTGAGTTCTAGGAGTCACAGATGACTTTTGCCCACTTACCCTTACCAGGTAGCTTTGTAGCAGTGGAACAATAATGTTACCCTTACAGAGGAAAGGTATTTTTAGACATTTACAGAAAGAATCAAATCTCTCTAGTTAATACCCCTGAGGATAAAAAGACCAGAATCTGGTTGCAGAGAGCAGTGACCTTGAGATTAATAGAATGTGTTAAGAGAGTTGAGAGATGATGTCTATCAAATTAAGTGGCCATACTAATTACTTGTATGTAACTCATCTATCAATATCACTCAGTAATGCATGTACTTTCTGTGTGTATTCTTTCCTACTGGTCGCTACTGGATTCTAGTGTCGAATGGGTACAGACCACCAGAGTCCTTCAAACCTAGGTTAGATTTAAATTAGTTTTCCTTACAAAGTTCAATGGCCATAAATGTTTGCCATGCATGCTCTTCAAAGAATGTTCCCTTATCATGTGTGGTCTCTACCTTTATGCCCTTTCCTGCTGGTTCAGTATTAAATTGTTAGGAAGCATACCCATCATGCTTTTAGTGAGATTAGGATAGTCTTTTCAAGTGACTTTCTCAGATTTGATGTTTTATTAAGTGTCTTTTTCATATATGTATCTATTGGTTGATTGATAAGAGTATAACCCATCTGATCTCTGTTTTTGACTGGGTGCTAACCTATAGAGTTTCACTTTCTAGAAATATGGGAAGGAATTAACTGGGACTTGCAAGAAAATTATAAATCACCTCAGATTATATCAGAGCTCAAGTTCCTTACAAAAACCAGATAATCCTAAAGAACAGCTGTAATCTTTGCCTGGCCTAACTAAACCTCACTGTTGTCTGCCTGCCTGCCTTCAGAAGCTTGGATATAAGAGGTGAGGGTGAGACTTCTCACACTGCTCCTTTAAGGGATCACTTTTTCACCATTATTCTTTAAGCCAAAGACACAAGAAGGTAAACTTCAGATGAATCCAGAAGAACCTTGGTGGTAAATGGGGACATCAGAATTTAGATGCCCCAGCTACATATATGCCCAGGTGACATGCTGTTCTACATGTGACCTCAGCATATATGTTTCTGTTGCATGTACCTACCTCCTTGTTCAAGTTCATTGGCCCTGGTTGTTTAATAATCACAGGTATTATTTTTGAGCCTCACTGAGATTGAGTTGCCCCAAGTGTCTGTATGACTCGGTTGTGTGTCTTCCTAATCATAACCTAGAAGTACAGGTGCTTGGTGTATATTTCTTTGCACAAATTCAGTGATTACATTACTTGTGTGTGTTCCTCAAAAAATATCCAGCTGTCCCATGTCATCTCTAGACAGATCCATAAGTGTCCTTACCTAATGCAATAATATTAAATTTGGGGGAAGCATATACCTCATTCTTTTGGAGGGTCTAGAAAAAACTTTTCAGGTCACTTCCTTTGCTCTTCTGTTTGACTAAATAAATACATTTTGCTTAACTCATGTTTTTTGGTTAACTGGCAAAAAGTAAAAACAAAAGTGATGGCTCTTGGGCTCTATTCTAGAGTGGGGACTCCGGTGTTTTTAGCCTGGGTTTGGTTTTCTTGGGTCAAAGATATACATTAAGATCTTATCCGGGACTTAAAAGGAAAGTCTAAATCACCTCATAGGATTTTGTGGCTTAAGAACTTTTATCCTTTACTAGAAATTGTTGGTCCAAAAAATAGTCTCAATTTTTGCATGGTGTAGCCCTGCCTGCCCTCAAGAGGTTACTTTGTACCAAATGAAGACTTTCCAGGCACTTTTTTTTTTTAGGTTTTTGCAAGACAACCGAGTTAAGTGGCTTGCTCAAGGCCACACAGCTAGGTAATTAAATTTCTGAAGACAGATTTGAACTCAGTACTCCAGACTCCAGGGCCTGTGCTCTATACACTGTGCCACCTAGCCACCCCTACTGTCCTTTTTAATAAGCAGAAACCAACATTGCCAGCAGGAAATCCTGAAGAGAGGAAGCCCAAAAGCTCATTGTAGAGAGTAGCTTAAGGACCATGAGGTCAGCAAAGTTGAAATATGGTGTTCCTTAGGGAGAGGAGATCATTAGAATGCATCATCATGTACATAATATAATCCATATCAGATTGCTTGCTGTCTTGGGGAGTTTGAGAAATATTTGGAACTCAAAATTTTATAACAATTAATGTTGAAAAAAATATATATACATATATATATATTAGAAATAATAAAAATCTATTTTTAAAAAAGAACATAAGATATGATATACAGTAGAGATGAGTCAAATCTGCTGCATTAAAATTTAGCTCCTCTAGGTAAATATATCCCTGGTAATATCTAACATTATATAGATCTATGTTTTGATGGTGTATCTTTTCTTGATGTTTGGTCATTTCTGACTCTTGGTGACCCCATTTGGGGTTTTCTTGGCAAAGATACTGGAGGAGTTTGTTATTTCCTTCTCTAGGACTTTTTATAGATGAGGAATTGAGGCAAACAGAGAAGTGACTTGTCCAGGGTCCCACAGCTACTAAGTATCTGAGGCCAAATTTGGACTTAGGAGATATATCTTCCTGATCTCAAGCCCAGTTTTCTATCCTCTGTGCTTCCTAACTACAGCTGTCTCTTTAAACATAGAGGTTCTTGGTGTATGCATCTTTGTACAGTTTCTTTCTTTTTTTTTGAGGTTTTTGCAAGGCAAATAGGGTTAAATAGCTTGCCCAAGGCCACACAGCTAGGTAATTATTAAGTGTCTGAGGTCCAATTTGAACTCAGGTACTCCTGACTCCAGGGCCACTGCGCCACCTAGCCACCCCTTTTTTACAGTTTCAATGGCAACATCTGTTACCTGTATCTCCATCCACATATGTTCTACTTTCTTTTCTTCTTGTTTTTTTAAGGCAATGGGGTTAAGTGACTGGCCCAAGGTCACACAGCTAGAAAAACATTTTCTACTTTCACACATGCTCTCTCCACTGTACCAACTGGCTGCTCAATCAGGAGGACCTGAGTTTAAATCTGGCCTCAGACATTAGTGTAACCTTGGGCAAATCACTTAGCTGCAATTGCCTCCTATCTGGGGTCGTCTCCAGTCATCAATTTTGTATCAATAAGTATGCAGATGTGTGATCCCCCACATTACCAAGACATATGTGGACATCTTGCATACTTATTGATACAAATTTGATGACTATCCTTTGAAAAATGGGGAGAATCACTTTCTTTACTTTTCTTACTCAAAATGCTTTTTAAAAAATGTTTATTTTCCAATTACATGTAAGAACATTTTTCACATTTGACTTATTTTTAAATTTTGATTTCCAAATTCTATCCCTCCCTGAGATGATAAGCAATCTGATAATAGTTATACATGTGCAGTCATGAAAGACATTTCCCTCTTAGTCATATTGTGCAAGAAGATTCAAAAGAAAGAAGTAGGAAAATAGTATGCTTCAGTATGTATTCAGACAACATCAATTCTTCCTCTAGAGGAAGATATCATTTTTCTTCATACTTATTGGGATTGTCTTGGAACCTTGTATTATTGAGAATAGCTAAGTCATTCACAATTCTTTACAATAATATTGCTGGCAAACTGTGCATAATATTTTTCTCTTCACTTTGCATCAGTTCATGTTAAGTCTTTTCAGGTTTTTTCCTGAAATCATTCTGCTCATCACTTATTATTGCATAACAGTATTCCATTACAATCCTATACTACAACTTGTTCAGTCATTCTCCAGTTGATGGACATGCTCTCAATTTCCAATTATTAGTCAAAAAGAGCTGCTATAAATATTTGTGTACAAATAGTTTCTTTTCTCTTTTAAAAATTTCTTTGGGTTATAGACCTAGTAGAAGTATTGCTGGGTCAAAAGCATACAGAGTTTATAGACCTTTGGGCATACTTCTCACTTGTTCTCCAGAATGGTTAAATCAGTTCACAACTCCACTCACAGTGCACTAGTATCTAAGTTTTCTCACATGCCCTCACAGCATTTATCATTTTCCTTTTCTGTCCTATTAGCTAATCTATTAGATGTAAGGTGGTATCAGAGTTGGGTTTTTTTACATTTCTATAATCCGTTTGATGAATAAATGCTTTTTTGCATATACTCATGTCCTCTGATTTATTCATAAAGGAAAACCCACTAGTGAAGTATTTTTAATGGGTGTGGACTCTAGAATCCTTTAAAAATGGGTTAGGTTTAAAATACATAAACCTTATACAAAAATTCTAACTCCAACTCAAAGAATTTTCTGCAACAGGATTTTTAGTCCTAAAGACAGGCAGATGAAGACTAGACTGAGAGGGAAGATCAATTTGGTTTTGTTTGCCTACCTTTTGCTGGGTACTACAGTACAAAGGGGCTATCATTTTGCTTCTATTTACAAAAGGCCTTCTGGTTAGCATTCCTTAGCAGATATGAATCAACGTAGTCACATTGAAGGAGAAGAATTTGAAAAACTCATTTACCATTACGGCAACAATTCAGTAGCATCAGAGTTGGGTTGCCCTAGCCACATATATGTCATGGTGATGTGTTGCCATACTTGTAACCTCAACATATATGTTCTTGTTGTATACTTTTTTGTGCAAGTTTAATGGTCACAGTCTTTCACAGTATTTCCCCTCACTTCCTCATAAATATGCAGTCACAGGTGATATTTAACCCTACATGTCACCCAGACATGTGTTCTTGTGACATACTCACTTGTTCAAGGTTACTGGTCTCAGTCTTTCATTATACATATTCTCACCATGAATGTTCAAATCTCACATATGATAGATATCTTTATAAATCTGGAGCACTGAAATGGACTTGCTCTAGGTATGTGTATTCCCCAATGATAGTAACTCTAATTTATCAGTGGCACGTACATATTCCCTTTATAGATTTCTTTGTAAAAGTTGATTGGCCATAAACTATCCATTGTGTGTACTCCTTAGAAAATGTCCTATTGTCATGTGATTTCTACCTGGGTGCCCTTCCTTACTGGTTCAGTTTTATATTATGGAGGAACAATCCCAGTAGGGGAAGAATGGAAGTGATATAATTTTTATTGTTACTTTTTATTTTTTGACAGCAGCCAACCAGCACTACCAGGGAAACTTGTGGAGAGCCCAGAAGTTGATCATGGAGGACTCTGACCAGGAAATCAACAAAAGATGAAATCAGGGAGGAGATGAGATTTCCTGAGTTTATCAAGCAATCCTGCAGAAGTTCACTGAGTTACCCTGAGTATCTGTATGTCTTAGTAACATATTCAAAGAAAGGTGACCAAGACCTACAGGTTCTCAGTGTATACTTGTTTGTACATGCTTACTGGAGACACTCATCAGATGGTTCCCAGTCAGATGCATTCCCTCCTGTGTGCTTTTCGTAATGACCCTATATTAAGGTATTGAGAACAGCTGAGATCATCTTTTGTGGTCAATTTTTTATGCTATGTTATTTGATACGTCTTTTTACTTGACCTTATTTATATCTTCAGAGTAGACAGATTGGTGGCAATTCAACCCCTGAATGCTTTGGGGCTTAAATTGATTTTATGAATCACAAGATTAACAATTAAATTTTAACCCCCCTCTAGTTGTTTTATACCACAAGTACTTGTATCCAGTACAAGAAACAGATAATACAAGAAGAATCAATCTTTGCATTGGCTCACTCTGTTTGGCCCAGGCAGCTTGATGAAAAAAGAGTTGTCATCTACTGCAGTAAAGAATTTCTAAGCACCATACTTTAATGGACATTGTTGCCAAAACAAAACCCTGAAGAAAGATAGTTCAGAATCTGTTTGGCAAGATTTGCTCATTGGTCATGAGATCATAAGAATGTGCCAGCAAAGTGTTGCAACATGGAAGAACATTATACACACCAGTAGCAACATTGGCTGATGATCATCCATAATGGACTTATTCATTTCAGCAGCACAATAATCAAAGCCAATTCTAAAAGACTTTGGATGGGAAGTACCATCCATATCCAGAGAAGGAACTGTTTAAATGAAGACCAAAGCTTACTATCTTCTTTTAAAAATTGTCTTATGTATTCATGTCATTATTTTTCTCTCTATTTTTGTTCTACTTGAATTTAATTCTTTAATAATATGATTACCATGAATCTATGTTTAGCATGGTTATACATGTACCCTCTGCTGGGTACTATGGCCCGTGAACTTACACAAAAGGGAAATATAATAGAAAATATCTTTATCTATTAGATGTATAGTAAAACAGGCAAGACATACATATACCAAGGAAAATGCAATCTGTCAGGGGGAGGGAGAAAAATGTCAATCTCAAAACCCTGCAAAAAATGATTGAAAACCACCATTGCATGTAGTTGGGGAAAAATGGATAAAATATTTAAATAAAAAAAAAGTTGTACATGACACCTGGTGGAAAGATGAGAATACCAGAGATCAATGGCAAACCTTCAACCTATAAAATGAGTTATCCTGGATAACCATTTGTCTTGGTTACATCACCCTCTAGATGTGACCTGGACAGTTTTCCAGTGTATATACCTTCTCATATAGGTTTGAAGACCAGTCTCAATAGTTTGTCTATAACTTATTTACAATGTTCCCCAATAACTTACTCACGTGCTCTTCTTCTTGTTAACCTTTGGGTAAATGATATTCCTTTCTCTTTTGTGCCTGACTTGAATAATTATTTATTGTGACTTTCTTTCCTTTGCTGCTTGATTCAATGTGTTTTGCTCAAACTCTTACGGTTCCTTTTTTGTTGGTGAAAGTACTTATGTGGGATCTCTAAATCAATGAGTATAGACATTTTAAGCATTTTACTTGCAGATTCCAAATTGCTTTCCAAATTGGTTACACCATTTCAGAGCTCTACCAATAATGTATTAGTTAATTTGCCTATCATTTCAAAGCCCCAATACCGACTACTGTCATTTTTGGGGTCATATATATCAAATTTTAGGGTGACAAATGATACCTCAAAGTTGTGTTGACTCCCGTGTCTATTTATGACTTTTGACAACTTTATTGGAGAATATAGTGGAGAAAATGGCCATTCTTGTTTTATTCCCATATTCATTAGAAAATGTTTCAGCATCATCAAGTTCAAGACTCTTTCTTTTTTTTTAATTTGTTAATGTATGTTTGTAGGGAAATGATTTTTCCCTGAGGACTGCTTTACTGGCTTCCACCAAATTTTGCTATGTTGTTTAATTTTTATCATTTTCTTTTACACAATTGTTTTATGATTAGAAAAAGGGATAATGAAATCTTTTTGTTACTATTGCATAACAATCTATGACTTCTAACTCAATTGATGTTTCTTTGGGGAATTTAGATACTAAGTCATTTTAACTATTTAGGTTTGATATTTTGTATGATTCTTTTCAGCATAATGTAGTTTTCTGGCTTATCTTTTCATGTTTTGAATTTTACTTTGATTTTACTTTATCTTATAATATGATTGCAACTCCTGGTTTTTTTTTTGTATTTACCTGATGCATGTTTTTTTTCATATCTCTAAATTTGAATTGTTATCAGTGTTGTAAAATAGGTTTCTTGTAAGAAACAGATTTTTCCTTAATAAGAGTTTTTTACCCTTTCTTTTGATATTTAAAATGATAAAATTCAGCTCATACTTTCCTCTATTTGTCATAAATATATACACATATGTAAGTATACATATATACATGTATATAAAGTAGAATTTGCCTGCCTGGCTTTCAGTTACCTGCTCTAAGCTGAATGTTATGGATAAAAGGATCCCTAACCCTTCTTACATCCAGAAAAATACACCATTGCTTAGTGAATGTAAACCAGTATGGGCAACAGTTCACAGAAGCAGAGAATGTCAGTGACCATTAAATTAGCAGAATTTCTCTTACAGTCAAGATGTGATATCTACAGTAACATGAAGACATCAACGGATGGCTGCTATCTGGCATCATGGATCTTGGGTTGCCCCAGCTACATGTATGCTCTGGTTACCTGTTACACTACATGTGACCTCAGCATATATGTTTCTGTTGCATACCTCTATTGTCTTCAGCAATTTTCAGTTGTTCACCCCTCCTTTTTGAAGAGGACCAGTGACATCGTGGGATGATGCCTTGAATTGCATGTAAAATAGATTTAAGAAGTCATCAACCTCACTTGTACATATGTCCTATATGAGTGTTCAATGAATAAATGTGATATCTTGGGCAAACCTGTAGCACTGAGATTGAATTTTCTTGGAATATGCATGGCTTACCTATGTTTCACTAATTATATAACAGATACATATATTTTTCTGGTATATTTCCCCTTTGTGTAAGTTCAAGGGCCATAAGCATTCATTGTGTATATGCCACAAATTCTCATCACATTCTTCTCATATTTACCCCTTCCTACTAGTAAAGTATTAAACTTTTAGGAAAATTTGCCTTGGGTTTTTCAGTAGGAGCAGGATCAGATGATAATTGTCCTTATTTTTTACTATATGGTTTTATTAAATGTTTTTCCTTGAATTCATGTGTCTTCTGGTTGACTTGTAAGATTTTGCTTTATTTGTGTGAAAAGTTTTCTGTACTGGTGTTCATACAGTCCCTTGGTTTGTCTTGTCATGTATATTCCTAAGTACTTTATATTACCTGCTGTTAATTTAAATGGGATTTCTCTTTTTTAACTCCTCCTGCTGGGTTTTATTTGTAATACATAAAAATGCTAATGGGTTGATGTGTGTTTATTTTTATCTTGCAATTTTGCTAAAGTTGATAACTGTTTCAAATAATTTTTTAGTTGATTCTCTAATGTTCTCTAAGTCTACCATCATATTTGCAGAGTGATAGTTTTTTTTCCTCATGGCCTATTTTCATTCCTTCATTGCCTTTGTTTGGTCTTACTGCTAAAGCTAACAAATCAAATACAACATCGAATAATATTGATGATAATGAACATTCTTGCTTCACTCCTGATCTTATTGAAAAGGCATCAAGTTTATCCCTAATACAGATGAATGCTTTCTCTTGTTTTTAGATAGATACTTCTTGTCAGTTTAAGAAAATTTCCATTGATGCTTATGCTTTCTGGTATTTTAATAGAAATCGGTGTTGCTTTTGCCAAAGCCTTTTTCTGCATCTGTTGATATAATATGATTTTTATTGTTATTGATGTCAATCATTCTGATAATTTTCCTAATATTGAACCAGCCCTGGATTCCTGGTATAAATTCCACCTGATTATAGTATATGCTATTTTGTAATATGTTTTTGTAATCTCCTTGCTAGTATTTTACTTAAAATTTTTGCAGTGGTATTAATTGTAAAAATTGGTCAATGATTTTCTATGTTTTTGCTCTCTCTGGTTTACTTATCAAAACCAATTTTATGTCAGAAAAGAAACCTGGTAGGGATTCCTTCTTTGTCTGTTTTCCCAAGTCATTTGTACAGTATTAGAATTAATTGTTCTTTAATTCTTTGGTAGAATTTACTTGTGAATTCATCTGATCCTGTACATTTTTTTTCTTAGGAAGCTTGTTGATGTCCTGTTGACTTTTCTAAGATAATATTTTAGTATTCAGTTTTCTCCTCTGTTAATCAGGGGAACATATATAGGTTGTTTTATAAATATTTGTGTGTTTATATAAAATTCTGATATATTTCACTTAGATTTTCAATTTTATTGATCGTAAAGGGTCAAAATAATTATAAATAATTGCTTTGATTTCATCTTCATTGGTGAACATTTACGCTTTTCATTTTTTGTATTAGTATTGTGATTTTCCTTCTTTTTAAATCAAATTAACTAATAGTTCAGCTGATTTGTTTCTCTGCATAAATCCAGTTCTTCATTTTATTTATTATATGAATGGTATTTTTTACTTTCCATTTTATTATTCTAACATTTAATTTTCAGGATTTCTAGTTTACTGTTTAATTGGGGATTTTTAATTTGTTTTTATTTCTAGTTGTTTTTAGTTGCATGCCCGATTCATTCATCTGCTCATTCTCTTTTATTGATATATGCATTAAAAATATAAAATTTTCCCTGAGTATGACTGGTTTCATTCTACAGATTTTGAAATGTTATCTCATTGTTGCCATTGTCTTTAATAAAAATAACTTGCTGTTTCTATGATTGGCTCTTTGACACATTCATTCTTTATCTTTAGCTTATTTACTTTCTAATTAACTTTTGTTTTTGACAAGACAATGGGGTTAAGTGACTTGCCCAAGGTCACATAGCTAGGTAATTCTTAAGTGTCTGAGGCTGGATTTGAACTCAGGTCCTCCTGACTCCAGGGCCAGTGCTCTATCCACTGGGCCACCTAGCTGCCCCCTAATGAACTTTTAATATATACTTCCATGGCCCTTTATTAAATGTAATTTAATTTCTGCATTTGGTTGTGAGGTTTTTTATGCCCATATAATACATGTTCAATTTCTTGTACAGTCAAAGGTATACTTCTTTCTATTCTAATTCATTTTTCCCCATGAGTCTCTCATATTTAACTTGTGTGTGGTGGTGGTGGGGAGAAGGTGAGGAGGTGGTGAGAGTGTCAGAGAGAAGAATGGCTGGATCTATCATGTCTTGTGTATAGGGAGCTCCCTGTGTTGAAATTTCCTAAGTTGCCTAGGGCAATAAAAAAAGTTCAGATTTATAGGTTGTCATATAGCTAGTACATGTTACAGGCAAGACATTAATGTAAATCATCTGACTCAAGGGCTAGGCCTCTCTAGCTACAATACCAAACCATCTCTTACTATTCATTCATATCATAATGTTAAGTAAGGATATCCCATTTCATTGAATACTGTAATAAATAAGAAAATATATTAAAATTTTGTAAACATAGAAGGATGGAGGAAGAGATTAATTACATTTCTTAGTATTTGTTCATCAAATTCTTTAAAGAAATGTTGGCATTGAAGATTGGTTGTCTCAATTTTTTTTTAGTTTTTGCAAGGCAATGGGGTTAAGTGATATGCCCAAGATCACACAGCTAGGTAATTAAGTGTCTGAGGTCGAATTTGAACTCAGGTACTCCTGACTCCAGGGCCAGTGCTTTATCCACTGTGTCAATCCAAGTTTCTTATTTTTAATCTAACTATTTGGTTTCATACTACTTTGTCAGTAGCATATCTGTTATTAAATATATCACTATCATTAGTAGTAGAGATATAGCATGGAAAAATAAATCACATTCATTTTTCCATTGAATTATAACAAATAGTATATTAAATAGTAAATTCCAGGTATATTCTGGATACTTACTGAGGAAGAAAAGAAAAAGCTTCTAAAAAAACTCATATCTTAGGATGCAGCTTTACCACAGGGAAAACCAATTCAAGTTTACTTAGATTTACTATAAAAAAAGATCTTGAAAATGAGACAGTCTTTGTTGTAGTAGTCCTATTTAATCCATACTTGAGTGAACTGTGATAGGAATTGTATCTAAGTGATTTGTATACTTCTTTCCAATTTCTGGCACTTTTAAAGAGATTTAGCCTCTACAGTAGGATTATTCATTTGAATAATAAAGGAAAACATCAAAAGCCATATAAAAACTATGGGGACAGGGTGAAAATTCCCATTTGAATGTTCTATTTTTTTCTCTTTAGTGATAGTCTTTCTTAGAGTATGCATGTTTATTCAGAAATAATTTATAATCTTAGAAATTTAACTATTACAACTACAATATATATTAAATTTTTAACACCTTTGGGGTTTATTTAGCAACATATGGGAAATAAGAAATAAATTTTCCATTCAAATATATAAGCAATAAAACAAAAGCTCATTCACCTTTGTGAAACACGCAAGCTCTGAAATTTTTGAAAAATTAATAAGAGGCTTCATTGAGGGGTACATGGTGTAGTGTAGAGGTTCTTAACCTGAAGGACACGAACATGTCTTTTAATTTTGCTTAGTTTTATTTTTAAAAAAATTAATATCTTTAGCATTATTTTTAAATTCTGAGATGATGATGATTTTCCTCTCTCCTTTCCATCCCTTCCCCATTCATTGAGAAGACTAGCAAAATGATATCAATTATACATAAGAAATCATGAAAAACATATTGCCCTATTGCTAAAAAAAGGAAACAACAATGAAATCTAGAAAATTCTACTTCAATTTGTACTAAGAGTTCAACAGTCCTCCCTCTGGAGGTGGATAGCATGAATGCTTTGGAATTGTTTGGGATCATTGCATTAATCATCATTACAACAAAAAGTAACAATTCATATTTTCCCTGACCATTTTTGAGGAATAATTGAAAACTCATATCCTGATTTGCAATATAAGCTTTCTTTCATTTTTGAACTGATTTACTTTTGTTTGGGATATTTACAAATGCATGCATACATACATACATTATATAATATTCCATCAATGTCTTGCCACCTAAGCCATAGGGATATAGACACTCAAAAATCACAGTAGGAGAATAATAGAATCAAGAAGTAAAGTAATAGCCTCTACATATCATAACAGACACCTTTTTATATGTCCAAGCTGCCTCCTAGGTTGTCCCAATTTGTATATGCAGATCTTGACTAAGTGGGATAGAAAAGAAAGTTAGAATCAGAGGGACCTTCCCTAAGTATCCTCTTCAGAATTTGGATGGAGGGAAAGGGGAAATCTTGGTTATCAGGACTAACCCTGTACCTGTTTTCCCTCTACTGACTTTTCCCCATTCCAATCCATCCTGACAAATTGATAGGCAATTATAAAGCTTTTGAGGCAAGATTTGAACACAGGCACTCCTGACTCTAAGGCGGTGCTCTACCCATTTCGCCACCTAGCTGCTCCCAAATTGGTCTTTTAGAACACAGTTCTGACCCCCTTGCTCAAAAAGGAAGCCCTTCACAAAATGGCACCCACCTACCTTTCCAGTCACATTTCATACTATCCTTCGTATGTGTTCCAATCTGATCAAACTGGCCTGCTAGTTTTTCCCTCATGCATGACATTCCACCTCTTACCTACATACCTTTGCAAGATTGTCCTAAATGTCCGGAATACAATCAGACCATCATGAAACAGGTTAGCTTTACCTACTGTCCTAAGTGTGTTGCCATAAGAATATCATATTATCATATTGATGCTCTGTCCACCACTACTGTAAGCCTGGTGCCTTGATGATATGAGAAAGATCTATATCTAAAGGTCAAGGTCTTCCACTATATCTAGGACAATACCAAAAGCCCTGTTTCCTATACCATGAGTGTTAATACAGTTCTGGAAGACGTAGTGAGAAGTATGGCCTTTTTACAACATTCCCCTCACTTTAATCAACATAATGTGCATCTTATGTCATCATTCACTTCATATCATGGTCCTCTTTGATTACAGAGGAAAACAATCAAACATTTCATCATTATTTCCTCTTCAGAGGATGCTTAGTTCATTTCTTATTTTAAATTAATTTTTATTAAAGATATTATTTGAATTTTACAATTTCCCCCCATCTTACTTCCCTCCCCCCACCCCCCACAGAAAGCAATCTGTCAGTCTTTACTTTGTTTCCATGTTGTACATTGATCCAAACTGAGTGTGATGAGAGAGAAATCATATCCTTAAGGAAGAGACAAGAAGTCTAAGAGGTAACAAGATCAGACAATAAGATATCTGTTTTTTTCTAAATTAAAGGGAATAGTCCTTGAACTTTGTATAAACTCCACAGCTCTTTATGTGGATACAGATAGTATTCTCCTTTGTACACAGCCCAAAATTGTTCCAATTGTTGAACTGATGGAATGAGCGAGTCCTTCAAGGTTGAACATCACCCCCATATTGCTGTTAGCGTATACAGTGTTTTTCTGGTTCTGCTCATCTCACTCAGCATCAGTTCATGCAAATCCCTCCAGGCTTCCCTGAATTCCCATCCCTCCTGGTTTCTAATAGAACAATAGTGTTCCATGACATACATATACCAGTTTGCTAAGCCATTCCCCAATTGAAGGATGTTTACTTGATTTCCAATTCTTTGCCACCACAAACAGGACTGCTATAAATATTTTTGTACAAGTGATGTTTTTACCCTTTTTCATCATCTCTTCAGGGTATAGGCCCAGTAGTGGTATTGCTGGGTCAAAGGGTATGCACATTTTTGTTGCCCTTTGGGCATAGTTCCAAATAGCTCTCTAGAAAGGTTGGATGAGTTCACAGCTCCACCAACAGTCTAATAGTGTCCCAGATTTCCCACAACCCTTCCAACAATGATCATTATCCTTTCTGGTCATATTGACCAATCTGAGAGGGATGAGGTGGTACCTCAGAAAAGCTTTAATTTGCATTTCTCTAATTGATGATTTAGAGCAATTTTCCATATGGCTATGAATTGCTTTGATCTCCTCATCTGTAAATTGACTTTGCATATCCTTTGACCATTTGTCAATCGGGGATTGGGGAATGGCTTTTTGTTTTAAAAATATGACTCAGTTCTCTGTATATTTTACAAATGAGTCCTTTGTCAGAATCATTAGTTGTAAAGATTGTTTCCCAATTTACTACATTTCTTTTGATCTTGGTTACAGTGGTTTTATCTGGGCAAAACATTTTTAATTTAATGTAATCAAAATCATCTAATTGGTCTTTGATGATGTTCTCCAACTCTTCCTTAGTCATAAACTGCTCCTCTTTCCATAGATCTGACAGGTAAACTACTCTTTGATCTTCTAATTTGCTTATAGTAGTGTTTTTTTATGTCTAAGTTCTGTAACCATTTGGATCTTATCTTGGTAAAGGGTGTTAGTTGTCTGTCTAATCTAAGTTTCTTCCATACTAACTTCCAATTATCCCAACAGTTTTTATCAAAGAGGGAGTTTTTATCCCAATAGCTGGACTTTATCAAACAGCAGATTACTATAATCATCTCCTGCTTTTACGCCTAGTCTATTCCACTGGTCCACCACTCTATTTCTTAGCCAGTATCAAACAGTTTTGATGACTGATACTTTATAATATAATTTTAGATCAGGTAGGGCTAAGGCACCTTCTTTTGCACTTTTTTTCATTAAGCTCCTGGAAATTCTTGACTTTTTATTTCTCCATATGAATTTACTTACAATTTTTTTCTAACTCTTTAAAGTAATTTTTTGTAATTTTGATTGGTAGGGCACTAAACAGGTAGTTTAGTTTTGGTAAAGTTGTCATTTTGATTATATTAGTTCTACCTATTCATGAGCAGTTGATAATTGCCCAGTTATTTAAATCTGATTTAATTTGTCTGTGAAGTGTTTTATAATTATTTTCAAAAAGTTTCTGAGTCTGTCTTGGCAAATAGACTCCCAAGCATTTTATACTGTCCAAGGATGCTTTGAATGGGATTTCTCTTTCTACCTCTTCCTGCTGTATCTTGCTAGACATATATAGAAAAGTTGAGGATTTATGAGGGTTTATTTTATAACCTGCAACTTTGCTAAAGTTGCAAATTGTTTCCAGTAGTTTTTTCGATGATTCCTTGGGATTCTCTAGGTAGACCATCATGTCATCTGCAAAGAGTGAGAGTTTTGTCTCTTCCTTCCCAATTCTAATTCCTTCAATTTCTTTTTCTTCTCTAATTGCTGAAGCTAACATTTCTAATACAATATTGAATAGTAGTGGTTATAATGGGCACCCTTGTTTCATCCCTGATCTTATTGGGAATGCATCTAGCCTTTCCCCATTGAATATAATGCTTGTTGATGGTTTCAGATAGATATCGCTAATTATTCTAAGGAACAGTCCATTTATTTCTACACTCTATAGTGTTTTTAGTAGGAATGGATGCTGTATTTTGTCAAAAGCTTTTTCAGCATCTATTGATATGATCATACAATTTCTGATAGGTTTGTTGTGGATATAATTGAGTTATACTCACAGTTTTTCATATATTGAACCAACCCTGCATTCCTGGAATAAATCCTAATTGATCATAATGTATTATCCTAGTGATGACTTGTAATCGTTTTGCTAAGATTTTATTTAAGATTTTTGCATCTATATTCGTCAGAGAGATAGGTCTATAATTTTCTTTCTCTGTTTTTTAACTCTTCCTGGTTTAGGTAATAGCACCATATTGGTTTCATAGAAAGAGTTAGGCAAAGTTCCATCTTTCTCTATTTTTCCAAAGAGTTTATATAGAATTGTAACCAATTGTTTCTTAAATGTTTGGTAGAATTCACTTTCGAATCCATCAGGCCCTGGAGATTTTTTCTTAGGGAATTCAATGATGGTTTGTTGAATTTCTTTTTCTGAGATAGGTTTGTTTAGGTATTTAATCTCTTCTTCATTTAACCTGGGCAACTTATATTTTTGTAAATATTCATACATTTCACTTAGATTATCAAATTTATTGGCAAAGAGTTTGGCTAAATAATTTCACATTATTACTTTAATTTCCTCCTCATTGGTGGTGAGTTCACCTTTTTCATTTATTATACTAGCAATTTGGTTTTCTTCTTTCTTTTAATCAAATTGACCAGAGGTTTATCGATTTTATTGGTTTTTTCATAATACCAACTTTTGGTTTTATTTATTAATTCAATAATTTTTTTTGCTTTCGATTTTATTAATTTCTCCTTTAATTTTTAGAATTTCTAATTTGGTATTTCATTGGGGATTTTTGATTTGTTCTTTCTCTAATTGTTTTAGGTGCATGTTTAGTTCATTGATTTCTTCTTTCTCCAATTTATTCTTGTAAGCATTTTAAGCTATAATATATCCCCTGAGAGTTGCTTTGAATGAATCCCATAGGTTTTGGTGTGTTGTTTCATTATTATCATTATCTAGGATAAAATGGTTAATTCTTTCTATAATTTGTTTTTTGGTCCACTCATTCTTTAAAATGAGGTTATTCAGTTTCCAATTTGTTCTGAGTCTATATCTCCTTGGCCCAGTATTGTATATGACTTTTATTGCATTGTGATCTGCCTTTCTGCAGTTGATCATTAGGTTTTTATATCCTACTACATGGTCAATTTTTGTATAAGTGCCATGTACTGCAGAGAAAAATGTTTATTCCTTTCTATCCCCATTCAGTTTCCTCCATAAGTCTACCATATCTAACTTTTCTAACAATCTATTTACCTCCTTAACTTCTTTGTTATTTTATGATTTGATTTATCTAGATCTGAGAGCGGGAAGTTGAGGTCTCCCACTAGTAGAGTTTTGCTACCTATGTCTTCCTGTAGTTGTTTCAGCTGCTCCTCTAAGAATTTGGATGCAGCTTAGTTCATTTAAAGATATTTTGGTGCCACTTTCTATCCCAACCCTTTCTAAAATTGCAATTCCTCTCCTCCCATTTTTTATTGTTGAAGGTCTTTAGCATTTGTTACTTTAAAAAAAAACTTTATCTGGAAGCCCTTTTTCCTAATCTTATTAACTTCCTTTTGAATTCCCTATAATAATAATCCCAAATTTTGATCTTCCTTATCCTATATGTATTGATTCTGTTTTTGCAAAAGCTTTTATTTGTATAGTCTGTTTTTGGATTTATGATCATCTTTGTCTCATGTTAGTTTAATATTTTTTGTCTTAGTCATTGTTGTGGTTTCTATTTTTAAAATGATGTTACTTTTTGTCTTAGATCATGTATCTGTTTTGAACTTATTTTGGTATGTAGCATAATGTAATATCCTTCAACAAATTTCTGCCAAACTGCATTCTGGTTTTTCTGGGAGGTTTTGTCACATGGGATATTTTTTACTCATACGTTTGATGAATTTTCTTACTGAATCTGATTGTTTCTGCTTTCCTATCGAATCTGTTTGTTAGATTGATCTACCTTATGATTTTAACTGCTTTCAAATAGTTTTGATTGCTACTGCTTTATAATATTCTTTGATGCTGGGTATATTTAGAGAGAAAAAGTGACTCCATGATAGTTTGGTAAAGTGCTGAATCCAGAAATCAAGTTGAGCAGCATAATCTTACCCCAAATAAAAAGGATAGTCTTTCTATTCCTTAAGTCTTCCTTTAATTCTATGGTGTGAGAAATTGTATTTATGTGTAAATTGACTCTCAAATCATTTATGCTCTTTGAGGTTAGTTTGAATGGATTTTTTGCTATCATTTTCTTCTAATTTTTTGAATAAAAGGATTTACTCTATAGAAATTGAAGATTTATATGGAATTATATGTTTTGTGATTGTTGTACTTTATTAAAATTAACTGTAGTCTTCCTTGGAGTCTGTCTAGTTTCCTCTTCTAAAAACAGAGAAAAAATTGTCTCCTCTTTAATTAGTGTTTATTCCTTTAATTTCTTTCTCTTTTCTCATTGATAACATTAGCATTCAAGAACTCTGTAATAGTGATTTGAAGTCAATCTTTTTAAAACTTTTTAATTACTAGGGAAGCTTTCATTTTTTTTTATTGTACATAATTCTAGTTCTTGGTTTTAAAGAAAGTACACATATGATATTTTTCATTAAAGTCCCTTAATGTCATGTAATTTTTATAGAATTTAAAGTAAAAGGCATTGCATTGTAACTGGCTTTTAAGGGGTTCTCTCTCTCTCTCTCTCTATATATATATATATATATATATTTAGCCATGCAAATTATCATTTTTAATATCATACTAATTATTTTCCTAATTTTAAACCATTTCCCTAGTATCATATATATATATACATACATACATATATATATATATATATATATTTATATATATATATATATATATATAATATACTGGGTAATCATAATAGATTTTTTACTATGTTAGTCCTTTTTGTAAGATTCTTCTTTTTTTATAAATAATTATTAGAGATACTGATCAACAGTTTTCTTTCTCTGCTTTTTCAGGAACATATTTGTCTCATAAAACGTATTTGGTAGAGTCCCTTATTATTTTTTCATCGATGAGAATACTTTTGTCAAATAATTATTAATTTTTCTTTATATATTTGAAAGAATTAATTTGTATATACATGTGGACCAGGATTTGTTGTTACTTTGTTTTTGGCTTGTTCAATTTCTCCGTCTAAGATCTCAAGTTATCTCTTCTCTATCTATACTAAGCTCCAAAATCAATTCATGCTCTTGTCACCTCCACTGAAAGCTGTTTATATACCTTGACCACATGTAAGTGTGTGGTGTTACAAAGGCTATAGACAATGTTATAGTTCCAAACTGTTTTCCAGAATAGTTGAACTAGTTCAAAATTTACCAACAGTGCATTATTTCCCCATTCTTCCATATTCCCTCCAGTATTTGTCATTTTCCATTTATAGCCTGCTATCCCATTTGATAGGTTATTTAGTATCTGAGAATTGTTTTAATTTCTATTTCTGTAATCAATAGTGATTTAGAACATTTTTTCATATGACTATTGGTAGCTTTAGTTTGTGAAAACAGCTTGTTCATATCCTTCGACCATTTATCAAAAAGGATTCTGCCTCATTAAGTGTCTTTATGCAGAGGCTGGTTGACCATTTTGTTGTTCAATCATTTCAGTCTTGTTCTAATGACCCTGTGACTCCATTACTGTCAGCTGTGTTACAGAATTTGGAGCACAAGTTAGACAAGATGACTGCTGAGGCCCCCAAAACATCAGACATTTTGTGATTCTGAAGCAAAATGCACAATCTTGTGGTTCAGACCATGTCACAACATTCCCACGTTATACATAAAAGTTGTGTGACCAGTAAATAAACCTCTTTGATAGTGCTACCAAATTAGAATTGTGAATTACTAGCAAAACTCACCTTTTGGAATCAGCCTTTTTTTTTCTACCCCAAATTTCATGAAACAGAATTTAATAACAATAATAACAACAATACTTATTGATAATAATAACAATAAACACATAAATACTACTTTAATTATTATTTTACTTGACCCTTACAACTCTAGGAGGTAATTCCTATTAATATCCCCATTTTATATAAGAGGAAACTAAGACAAATAGAGGCTGAATAACTTCTTCAGTCATACAGCAAATGTCGGAGATTGTATTTCAATTCAGTCTAGCACTTTAATTCCAGTCTTAACATTCTATGCAATGCCTCATGCTAACACATGTAGGATGTCTAGTTCACAGTGAAATTTGGCGACACTCTCCACCTATGTAGATCACAACCAACTGGTCACTTAGGAAAAAAATGTCTTGCAGAGCTTCCTGAACCTCAGAGAGGTGACTCACAAAGCAGATAAGAGTCAGAGCTCAAATTCTAATCACAGGCTTTCTGATCAAGTCTAGCACTTTCCATTAATACCACATTGCCTCTTTTCATGAGAAATGCTTTATTATACTATAGTGTACTTAGCAGTTTACAAATTCTTTTCGCTTTTCTCACTTGATTCTGACCATCATTTGAGGTAGGTAGCATCCCCATTTTATGGATAAAGAAACTGAAGCTGAAAGAAGTTAAATAATTTACTTGAGCCTAGAAAGCTAGTACATGTCAGAGCCATGCTATAGAATCCATGTCTTCTGACTTTAGTAGCAAAGTGTCACACAGATTTTCTAATATTTCTTTCCCTCAAGGAGCTTAGCTTCTACTGGAATGGCATTTAATTTTTATGATGATTTCTTATTGTTATGAAAGGCATCATGGAGTAATGGATAGAGATTGGAGTTTAAGTTTCACCTCAAACACATATTGGCTCTATACAACTCTAGAAGACTATAAATTACAAAGAAGGTGCTAATAGAACCATATGCTATTTAGAGTTAAAAACTATTTTCTCCATAATAGGCTCTGCAAGCCATTGTTCATTATGCCTTGTCTATTTCATGCAAGGTTCTGGGAATACAAACACAGTAAAGTTAACTTCCTCCAATGCTTTATCAAAAGAGAAAAGTGAAGGGAAGTAGAGAGAGACTCTCTTGCCCATGGTCATGCAATGACTAAGCTCAGATTCTCTATGTCCAGCATTCCACCTTTATCATTACATTGGCACACTGAAATATGATATCTGGATTAGTTAAATTCCAGATGTAACTGACTGAATAGTTCCTGGCTTAGTAACTGTACCAGTATGGTACAAATTTCAACAGTTGAGAAAGATGTAATTCTACTACTGAACAACAGACTTGTTTGGAAAGCATTCAGGAGTGATTCAGTTGTCAGGAGGTTCCAGAGAGGAAGAAAGATGAAGGCAATGCAAGGAAAACTAATTTAAAAGCAACATTAGATCTAGGTCAAAACAAAGTTGCTTAAGGTAAGGTAAGAAGATTATATATATATATATATATATATATATATATATATATATATATATATGTTAAAGCATTTATGGAAAAGACATACTAATTGTTTACAGAAGATTCCAGTTAGGAAAAATATAGAAATTCCATCTGTGCCTAAAAATTGACTGTATTTGTATCCTGTTACCCTCCAATGATCAATTACTAAGTTTTCTTTGAAGAAAGAGACCCACAAAAGGTGGTGAATGAGATGAATATGCTGAAATGCACAAGTAGAAATTAGGTTGAATTAATTACTAGGATTAAAATCACTTATATAAATGGCTCCTTTAATTATTTTACACAATAAAAATATCTTTCTAAAGTAAAATAATTATTTATATTGTATATATTAACCACTCAAGAATTGAATTCTAAGATTTGAAGCAAATAGATCAAGAAAAAATACATTTCTAATATACAATTTATAGCCAAGGTTGAGCTTATCTGAAGAATAGCAAGAATGTAAAAAGAACAAAATAAATTTCTCAAATTTATAATGACAACAGGTGTCAACATGAATTCAAAGAAATTGATAAAAGAACTAGATGATCCATATATTCTTTAGAATTATGTGTTACTAAAGGTATGTACAGACATATGAAAAAATGTTCTAAATCAGTACTGATTAGAGAAATGAAAATTTAAATGACTCTGACATACCATCTCACATCTATCAGATTGACCAATATGACAAAAGAGGAAATTGATCAATGTTGGAGGGGATGTGGGAAAATTGGGACACTAATGCATTGCTGGTGGTATTAAGAACTGATCCAATATTTCTGGAGAGTGATTTGGAACTACCCCAAAAGGCAATAAAACTGTATACACATTGATCCATTGATACCACTACTAAGTCTGTATCCCAAAGACATCATAAGAAAAGGTAAAAAATCTACATGTTCATAAATATTTATAGCAGTTCTTTTTGTTGTACTGAAGAATTGGAAATTGAGAGGATGTCCATCAGTTGGGGAATAGGTGAACAAATTGTGGTATATGAATAAAATAGAATACTATTTTTGTTGTAAGAAATCAAGACCAGGAAGGCTTCAGAAAAGCCTGGAAAGACTTGTATGTACTGATGCTGAGTGAAGAGAGCAAAATCAGAACATTGTACATACTAACAGCAACATTATATGATGATCATCTATGTTAGAATTGTGATGGAAAATATCATCCATATCCATAGAAGGAACTATAGAATCTGAATGTAGACCAAAGTTTACTATTTTCAATTTTTAAAACTTGTTTTATGTTTTATGTTTTTCCTTCTCTCAATTTTTTCCTTTTTATTCTGATTCTTTGTTAACAATATAGTTAACATGGAAATATGTTTATCATAGTTATGCATGTATAACCTATATTAGATTACTCTTTGTCAAAGGGAGGGGGAAGGAAGGGAGGGATAAAAATGTGGAATTCAAAACCTGACCAAAAATGATTGTTAAAAATTATCTTTACATATAGTTGAAAAAAATAAATAAATTTATAAAGAAGTGTGGGGAGAAAATTATGGCTTAATTCGGATCCTCTAGCCATTGCTAGATAATTATCATTGTAGAATATCAGACCTGGAAGATACCTTCGAGACCACAGTGGAGCCAAGATAGGAAGAAGAAGCCAGGAATTTGCCTGAGCTCTACCTAGTTCTCCTCTGAAACAGTATTAAATGAAGCCTCTAATTGGATTTTAGAGCGACAGAATCCTCAAACAGATGAAGTGAAACAGTTTTCCAGCTTAAGATAAATTAAAAGGATTTCAGGAAAGGTCTGTCTCACTGGAGTTATGGGAGAATGCATTGTCTGAATTAGACATAGGAGGCTCTTAGCCACAGAAGGATCAGCAACAAAGGTCCCAAGGTCTTGGTGCAGCAGACTAGTGGCACAAGAGGACAACAATGTAAAAATGCCTGTATTTAAAGCCTCAAAGAGGATCTCAAACCCAAAAAATCCTTCTTGAAGGACCCCAAAAATAATTTTAAAAATCAAATAAGAAAAGAAAAATGGGAAAAAAAATGAGAATTAATTAGGTAAGAATAACTCAACAGTTTAGAAAAGGAAGGACAAAAATTGACTAAAATAAACAATTACTTAACAAATAGTATTGGCCAAATGGAAAAGGAGGTTCAAAAGTTAACTGAATAAAATGATTCCTTTATGATTTTTCTCTCAACACGTTCAATTATGATCAATGTATAGCATGGAAAAAATTTAAGGATTATCAGACTGCCTTCTATGGGGGGGGGAAGGGGGAGGGTAGGAAGGGTGGGGGAAAATATGTAAAATTCCAAACCTTACCAAGAAATGATAGGTAGAAACTACTATTACATATGATTGGAAAACAAATAAAATATTTTTATCTTTATTAAAAAAAAAAGAAAGGGGGGCGGCTAGGTGGCATAGTGGATAAAGCACCGGCCCTGGAGTCAGGAGTACCTGGGTTCAAATCTGGTCTCAGACACTTAAAAATTACCTAGCTGTGAGGCCTTGGGCAAGCCACTTAACCCCATTTGTCTTAAAAAAAAAAACCCTAAAAAAATAAACAAACAAAAAAGAAAGAAAATAATTCCTTAAAAATATATTTGAGTGACTAGAAGCTAAATTACTCTATGATTCATCAAGAATCGATCAAATGACATCAGAATGATTAAAAGAAAGAAGAAAATGTAAAATAACTCAGTGAAAAAACAACTAAACTGAAAAATAAGAGGGAAATAAGAATTATTATACTACCTGAAAGTCATGATTTAAAAAAAAAAAACTATCAAGGAAAATGGCCCCAATATCCTAAAAGCAAAGAGCAAAACAGTCAATGAAAGAATTCATTAATAACTTCTTGAAAGAGATTCCAAAATGAAACCTTCAAGGAATATTATAGCCCAATTTAAAATTTATCAGTTCAAGGAGAAAATACTGCCAAGTAGCCAGGAAGAATGAATCTATTACCAAGGAAACCCAGTCAGGATTACACAGGACATAGCAGCTTCTACATTAAAGTATCAGAAAGTTTGAAAATTAATATTCTGCAGGGCAAAGGAGCTACAATTACAAGCAAGAGTAAACTACCCAGCAAAATTGAGTAAGATCATTCATGGGGAAAAGATTGGCATTCAGTGAAATAAGCGACATTCTAAACTCTCCTGCTGAAAAGACCAGAGCTGAATAGAAATTTTGGTCTTTAAATACAGTACTCAAGAGAAGCATAAAAAAAGAAAACAGGGAAAAAACCATCTGGTTGTTTTGGTGATATTTATTATCACTAAAGTTAAACTAGTTATATCCCTACATGGGAAGGTGATTCTTGCAACTCTTGAGAAAGGTATTAGGGCAGTTAGAAGAAATATGCATAGATAAAGTGTTTGGGTATCAGTTGACTTTCATGTAATAAAATGAAAAAAAAATTAAGGGACAAAAAATGTTTAGAGAAGAGGAATGGGGGAGGCAGAATAGAGTAAATTATGTCACATGAAAATGTACAAAAGACCTATAACAATCGAGGGAAAGAAGGGAGCAGGTGAGCATTAGTTAAACTTTACTCTCATTGGATTTGGCTCAAAGAATGAATAACATACACACTCAGTTGAGTATAGAAATTTATCTTACTCTATGTGGAAGTAGGAAGGGAAGGTAAAGGGAGGGGGGCTGATAGAAGGGAGGACAGGGTGAGGGAGATGGTGGTCAGAAGGAAAACACTGGTGATGACGAGGGATAGGGTGGAAAGAAAGAGAAAAATATAAAGGAGGGAAATACACAGTAATCATAACAGTAAATATGAATGCGATGAACTCTCCCATAAAACAGAAGTGGATATCAGAGTGAATTAAAAACCAGAATCCTATACTATGTGGTTTACAAGAAACACATTTGAATCAAAGTGTAACCCAATAAAGGTAAAAGGCTGGAGCAGATTCTATTCTCCAACTGAAATTAAAAATAAAGCAGGGGTAGCAATCCTGATCAGACAAAACAAAAGCAAAAATAGAGTGACATAAAAGAGATAAGGGAGAAACTACCTCTTGCTAAAAGGTACCATAATGAACTAATATCAATACTAAACATATATGTGGGATACCATGTCAATTAGGAGAGCAAGAAATAGTTTACCTATAAGATCTAAGGAGAGAAGAATTGCTGACCAAACAAGAGATAGAGTACATTATGAAATGCAAAACAGGTAATTTTGATTATATTAAAAAGGTTTTTCACAAAGAAAACTAATGTAACCAAGCTAAGAAGGATAGCAGAAACTGGGAAGCAATTTTTGCAGTCGTGTTTCTAATAAAGCATTCATTTCTAAAATATTTGGAGAAGTGTGTCAAATTTATAAGAATACAAGGACTTCCTCAGATGATGAATAGACAAAGGATATGAATATGTAACTTTCACTTGAAGAAATTAAAACAATCTATAATCATATAAAATACCTTAAATCCCTGTTGATTTGAGAATTGCAATTTAAAACAACTCTGAGGTATCACCTCACATCAATCAGACTGACAGAAAAGAAAAATGATCAATGTTGGAGGTTATGTAGGTAAACTGTAACACTAATGCACTGTTGATGGAGTTTTGATGTGGTGCAACCATTCTGCAGAGAAATTTGGAACTATGATCAATAGACTATAAAACTGTGCATGCCCTTTGGCACAGCAATACCAGCACTGTATACCAGAGATCATAAAAAAGGGAAAAGGACCCATATGTAAAAAATATTGATAGCAATTCTTTTTTATGGTGGTAAAGAATTAGAAATTTAGGGGCTGCCTATGAATGGAGGAATGGTTGAACAAGTTGTGGTGTATGAATGTAATGGAAAATTACTGTGCTATAAAATATGAGTAAACAGATTTCAGAAAAATCCTAGAAACATTTATATGGGCATTTCTTGGGGCAGAGCCAAGATGACAACAAGAGTGGATCATGTCTTAGGCGCTCTCTCATAAATCTTCTAAACTAAGGATTCTAAATTTTCGAGAGACAGAACTCACAGAGGGACCCAGAGAGGCAGTTCTCCTACTCAAGGTAACCTGGAAAAGAGAAGAAAGACTCTGCTCTCCGGGGTAGGAGGGGTGGCCCACCAGAGTAAAAGAACTTCAGCCTGCAAGAGGCAGCCTCAGGGCACTGGGAGCCGGGGCTCAAGGGGGGGGATTTCCTGACTTATGGCCCAGGGAGCATCAGGCACAACTTGGGGGATTAGCAGGAGACCCCTGCCAGAGGGAGTATGTGAAGCCCAGCACTCGGGGCACACAGCAAGCAGCATGGCCAGATCCAGTAAAAAGAAGCAGGCTGAGCTGATAAGCAAGAGCCCCCAGGGCATGAGGCCACTGAGCTGAGGGAGGGGAGTGAAGAGAGACTGCTGAGCTCTGTGCTCTTCCCCAGAACAGGATGTGGGGGTTCTGACCACATTCAGATCCTGATCACAGTCTAGTCCCCCCCAGAACAGCAAGGACCCCCCCCCCACCTCAGCCCCGTGGCACAGGAGGGTGCATATGGTCACTCACAGACCAGGAAGGAGGACAGAGACTCACACACTGAGATCCTTCTGGGAGTGTCCCAAAAGCTCAGGAAACACCCCAAAAACAGGCTTAGGCTGGGAAAATGAGCAAGTAGAGAAAAAGAGGAACACAATTGAGAAATATTTTGCCTGTGAGCCCAAGAAGGATCAAAACACTCAGTCTGAAGATGATGAAGCACAAGCTCCTACATCTGAAGACTCCAAGAAAAACAGAAATTGGGCTCAGGCTATGACAGAGCTCAAAAAAGACTTTAAAATCAAATGAGGGAGTTAGAAGGAAAAACTGGGAAAATAAAGGAGAGAGATGCAGGAAAAACACAAAAATAAAGTCAGCAGCTTAGTCAAGGAAATTCAAAAAAATGCTGAAGAAAATAGCATGCTAAAAACCAGCTTAGGTCAAATGGTTAAAACAGTTCAAAAAGTTATTGAGAAGAATGCTTTAAAAAAGATAATTGGCCAGATGGAAAAAGAGATAAGAAAACTGAGAAAAACAAATCCTTCAGACAAAGAATAGAACTCAGGGAGATTGATGAATTTACGAGAAAGCAGGACTCAATACTTCAAAATAAAAAAAAATGAAAAATTAGAAGAAAATGTGAAACATCTCATTGAAAAAAACAACTGATATGGAAAACAGACTTAGGAAAGATAATTTAAAAATTATTGGAATATCTGAAAGTCATGATCAAGAAAAGAGCCTTGACATCATTTTCAAAGAATTACTACAGGAAAATTGCCCTGATATCCTAGAAGCAGAGGGCAAAATAGAAATGGAGAGAATCCACCGATCCCCCCTGAGAAAAAGATCCCAAAAAACCAACCCCTAGGAATATTATAGGCAAGTTCCAGAACTCCCAAGTCAAAGAGAAAATATTACAAGCAGCCAGAAGGACACAATTCAAATACTGTGGAGCTGCAGTCAGGATCACACAGGACTTAGCATCAACTACATTAAAAGTTGATAGGCCTTGGAATATAATATACCTGAAGGCAAAAGAGCTTAGAATGCAACGGAGAATCAACTACCCAGCAAAACTGAATGTCCTCTTCCAGGGAAAAAGATGGACTTTCAAGGAACCAGAGGAATTTCAAATGTTCCTCTTGGAATGGCCAGAGCTGAAGAAAAGGTTTGATCTTCAAATATAGAACTCAGGTGAAGCATAGAGAGTGGAGGAGAAGGGGGAAATATGAGGGATTTAATGATGATGAACAGCATGTATTCCTGCATAGAAAAATGGCACTGATATTACTCATATGAACCTTCTCAGTTAATAGAGCAGGTAGAAGAGGAGCTTTTATAGTGGAAGCACAGGAGAAAGCTGAATATGAAGATAAAAATGGTATAAAAATGGAGTCAATAGAAAAAAGGGAAATGTAATGGGAGAAAGAAAAAGGAGAGGGGGAAATAGGCCAAGATATTTCATATAATAAGATTTTTCTTTATTACAATGAGCTATTGCAATGATATGGAAGGGGGAAGGGGGAAAGGCAAGGGGGAATGAGGGAATCTTCGCTCTCATCAGAGGTAGCTAGGAGAGGAAACAGCATATATACTCAATGGGGTATAGGCATCTGGAGTAAGAAGGAGGGGGGAGGCAGGGGAAAGGGAGGGATGTAAATGATGGATGAGAGGATGGACCATGGGAGGAGAGTGGTCAGATATAACACATTTTCTTTTTTGCTTCTTGCAAGGGGCTGAGATTGGGTGGCCTGTTTGGGACCATAGGGCCAGGTGGATGCTGGGCCTAAGGGGTGGTATGGGGGCTCAGGGCCTCTTGGCCCCAGGGCCAGGGATCTTCCTGTTGCACCACTCAGCTACCCTACAGCAGAGTCAGAGTGAAAGGAGAGAGAAAATATAGTACATGGTAGTGGAGAAATATGAAAGGAGGGAGTTGCGATCAGCAATGGCAATGGTGGAAAAATATGGAAGTAACTTTTGCGATGGACTTACCACAAAGAATGTGATCCACCTGTGACAGAGTTGTTGGTGTTGGAACAAAGACTAAAGTGCATTTATTATAATTATAATTATTATTATTATTATTATTATCATTATTATTATTGTTATTGTTATTTTGGGGAGGGTGCAGGGCAAATGGGGCTGGGTGGCCTGCCTGGGGCCACATAGCAGGGTGATCATTGGGTGTCTGAGGCCGGATTTGGACCTGGGTGCTCCTGGCTCAAGGGCCAATGCTCTGTCCGCCACCCAGCCACCCCTACTATTATTACTATTTTATTTTATTTTAGGTCTTTTTTTTGTTTTTTGCAGGGCAGTGGGGTTGGGGTGGCTTGCATGTCACACATCTGGGTGATTGTTGGGTGTAGGGGCCTGATATGGGCTCCGGTGCTCATGGCTCCAGGGCTGGTGCTCCATCCACTGTGCCACCTGGCCATACCTACAATTATTACTATTTTTTTTTACTTTATCGCTCAAGAGAGTCTACATTTTTTGGGGGAAGGGGATATTTTATTTACTCTTAAACAAGAATATTTTATTAATGTATAAAATTCATTGTACAAAATGAGAATAAAGAAATATTAAATACAAAAAAGAAAGATTTATATGAACTGATGCTGAGTGAAGTGAGCAGAAACAGCAAAGCATCATACACAGTAACAGCAATATTGTACTATGATCAACTATGATAGACTTAGCTTTTCTCAGCTATAAGGATCCAAGGCAATTCCAAAAGATCTATGAAGGAAAATGCTTTATCCAGAGAAAGAAATATGGAGTCTGAATGCAGATCAAAACAGACTATCTTTTTATTATTTTTGTTTCTTCTTTCTTGTGGTTTTTCCTTTATGTTCTAATTCTTCTTTTATAACATGAAAATTGTGGAAATGTGTTTAACATGATTAGACACGTACAATCAATATCAGATTGTTCAATGTCTTAGGGAGGGGATAAAGAGGCAGAAAATTTGGCAACTCATAATCTTAGAAAAATGAATGTTGAAAATTATCTTTACATATAATTGGAAAAAAATACTTTTAAGTGGGGGAGACCAGAGTGTAATCCCAACATTTTACAGACAGAGAACATGAGACTCAGAGGAAATGTTAGAGTTCAAAGTGGATATATTTTTCCTCTGACAGAAAGTAACACTGCATTCAGAGGACATGAGCCAAATGTCTTGCTTCCTACAGGAATTCTTGAATTGGAAGGGGTAGAGAAACAGGACATCTGGGGATAAAGAATCTTTGACAGTGCACAAAGATAGTGCATTTGTAGGATGGTCAGGCAGTTGACTACATTTTGCTGTATTATCTAATTAACTGAATGTTTTTTCCAGTTCAGCACCTTTTTGCATTTGCAGCTTTTAAAATAGCCTGCATTATTTTGAGAATCATTGCCATAATATTCTTATTTCTGAGATGCATAGTCTCATTTTCATCATCATTTTAAAGACTAGGAAATTTATTAACATTATTAAATGTTATGTGTTTTATTTCTTGCCTTTCCACAGACCTTTGAATATAATAGTTTAACTAGTGTGCTCAGAGAATATACAAAGAATCACTATGAATTTATGAAAGGACACTGCAACCATCAAAAGAAAATCCTGAGAAAGTATGGTGGCAAAATGAATCATTTTGGACTATGGACCAAGCCCTTTCCTAGTGACAAGGCCTCAGGGATAAGTGAATTTACTTCATTTCTCTCCTCTGAGAAGTCCAAGTTCTTCAAGTATTTCTGCAAAACTGAAAGTCTGCAGAGAGAGGTGGGATCAATATGATAGCCCTATTATCTCCCTTATTTAATATATAGAAAATAAAAGAACTGTAACCCAATTTTGTAAATTAAATGGAAACTCTTCAGAAGTTTTCCATAGAAAATAGACCCTTCTTGTTATGTGATCATCTAGAAGCTGAGACTATTTGATGGGTTCAGAGATGTACTCTTTATAAGGAGAAAAGATGAATTTGTAATTTCAAAAATAGGCTTTGACCTACCCTGTTCTGTACCACTGGGCTCTCTAACTTATTCAGGACAAGGACTAACTAAAACTTTTCAATGCAAGAAAGGGTTCAATCATAAAAATTGTTGCCATCATCTTAACATTTTATTCTACCAGGAAGATGGAAGCCTAAATAAACATTTCTGAACCAAATGTTGAGGAAGGTGACTGTTGAAACAATATTGTAAAAGTTAAATCAAGATTCACATTTATTAAGTGACATAATGGTAAACACCAGAATGGAGTAATGACATATGTTCTATAAATAAATATTCATTGCTGAGTGAAGTTGTTAATCATTTACCAAATGAAGATTGTTAATTTTATTTCATTTGAAGTTTTTGTACCAATACTTGGAATATTATTGACTAACACACTCTGAACAGCTTTCATAAGATCAGCCATCACTTGAGACTTTAATGACAGCATTTACCTACCATCTACACTGTATATAATTAAATATAGAAGCCATATTGATTCCACCTCTGTTGTAATCCTAAGAATACTGAAGTTTTTCTTGTTGACATTACTTCTTTGAAGAAGTAGATTCTATAAGATGTGAATATGTCTAAAGACATCCTGTTGAGAAGACTGAGGCCAGCTCCTGGACCTGGTTATACACTGACTCATTATACTTGATATCTTTTTTGTAAGCTTTTACAGGGCATTGGGGTTGTCACTTGCCCGAGGTCACACAGCTAAGCAATTATTAAGTATCTGAGGTCAAATTTGAACTCAGATCCTTCTGACTCCAGGGCCAGTACTCTAGCCACTGCTACCTAGCTGCCCCCAACACTTGATTTCTAATGATTTCTAATAAGAAATCAAGGTATCTGAGAATATTTTGATTGATTCAAGTTAATTTAAATGTGAGGAACTTCTTAAAACCTGGTCCTATAACAGGGAACATAATTACTAAAGTCAAATCAGGGAATTATAGCCTGAACTGAACACAAACGGGAGAGAGGAAATCACAGATCAATAGTCACAGACTCAAGAACAGACTTTTAGTAAAAGACATATCTTTGCAACAGATTCCTTGGAATGAGTAATGCCAGCCTTAGTGAAAGGTATACAGGAGTTGCATATTCTCTAACTCATTTGACCCAAGAAGGGGCAGTAAATGGGGTGGGTCTCTCAGTTAAAGGAATAAAAGGTATAAAAAAACTCAATAGTTGAGTTATAAGGGTGTCTGAAATCCAAGCAATCTGAAAGAGTTGCAAGAATTCCTAGAGGATCAAGTATATGGTAGGGGAGCTGAAAGAGCAGCAAGGAAGCAGGGAAGCAATCTAGAAAGGAATAACAACCTTGATTGTGCTCTCCCTCCATTATAATTTAATTGGACAATGACTGTCTAATGGAAAAGAGGTTTACCCTGTTCATTTCCCTTCCAGGGACAGTCTAAGGTCTTATACCAGTATCATAATATTGGGAATCTATTAAAGGCCCCTAGGATAAAAAATCAAACACACCAGAAATTCAGAGCATTTCCTCCCCAGCAGTCCAAATTTATTTCTCTTATGGGAAGTCCAAGTTCTTCAGGCAGTTCTGCAAAACTGAAAGTCCTCAGAGGTCTCTGGGGTGAAGGTAGAACTTACTACAAAGAAACAAACTATATTGCTAATTGATGGCTTACTAGAAGTCCTTTTTGTCAGTGGTTTCAAACTCAAATACGAATAGGGAGCACTAAGCCATACATAAGGATTCTTTTTGGTTTGTTTGTTTGGTTGTTTTTTTCAAGGCAATGGGGTTCAGTGACTTGCCCAATGTCACACAGCTAGGTAATTATTAAGTGTCTGAGGTTGCATTTGAATTCAGGTCCTCACTGCCCCACCTAAGTTTTCCCACCCCATAATAAGGATTCTTGTGAGCTGCAATATGAATTTAGATTTAAAATGTAATATTATTTTTGTTTTGTTCTATTTGCCTAAATATTCTTAAATATTTCTCAATTACATTTTAACCTGGTTTAAGCTTGCATTTGGTTGCATTGTGCATTGCATGTTTAACACTTCTGCTTCATCTTATCTTACATTTCATTTGGGGTGAAATAAAGGTTGATATTAACTTATCAGCTATGCTTATCTTGAGCACTTGAAGTGGAAGTCAGAGCTCTTCTACAAACATCATTGGGGTTTCAGTCACTGGAAATTCCAAGTTTCCTGGAGAATTCTCTAGGTAAGGATAAATGATATGTTTAATTTGGGGACTTTTCTCAAGGGCAAACTTGGTCCCTGTAAGTTCAGAGATGTAAGCTTAGGATGTTCAACCACAGATCATAAATAACATGAATATTTTTTTTATAAATGAAACATTAAAATAATTTTCATTTATTAGACTAAAGGAAGGTATTCTGTTACTGACTAAAATACATGAATTCTCTAAGCAATGATGAAAAAGGGATCAGCATTAATTAAATCACCAATCACAAAATCACTAATAAATATTAAGAAAGCATTGTAGGGGAATAGGTGGATGTCATATTGGAAAGCAACATATTCAATACCTTATTAAAGTAATCTTTTTGTTGTGATAAAGATATAGATCATTTTTTTTAAATGAATTACTCCATTCCTTTGGATGGCAAAAAAAGCTCTTCAAGCATAAGCTTCAAAGAAAAAAGATTCCATTCTTCTAGAATGACCCAGTGTCTCTATGGAAGACATCCCACTGATTCTTTTCATGTGGAAGGAGTGATAGAAGGGAATCAGATAAAATTCTTTATAGGAGATGACATGTGAGCTGAGCCTTTCACAAATTCAGAAATTACCAGAAGCAAAGCTGAAATATAATATAATATAATATTTGAGAGAGAAAAATATCATGGAGACAGGAAATGAGATGTCAGGTATTTAAAGAGAAAGGAAAAAAAAATCAGGACATACAAGTGGATATCTTAGGGATTGGGCATGCAAAGACAAAAATAAAATACTCCCTGTACTCAAGAATTTTAAACTTTCCAAATGGGGACCACATGGATGTAACATAAGATATATTAAAATAAATTCGATTAACTTTAGAAAATATGACATAGTAACTAAGCTGATCAATACAAAACTTGAAGAACATGATACATGAAATGAATCTTGAGTGAAACTAGGATTCTCAAGAGGTGGAAGGGAACAGAGAAAACTTTCTAAGTAATAGGAGATATCCAGTGAACAATATCTGGGTTAGCTTCTCCACCACAGCTCTTTTATATGTATTCACTGTCATCCTCACTGGGTTGACATACACATTAATAAATACTGATCATTTATAATGAATACTTTTTAATTAATTCTTCAAAAGTGATCTTTTACATCCTAACATAAAGAACACAGCATTTGATTCATATTTGCTATGTTTGACTGAATTTTTGCGACTAGTACAAGGAAGTCGTCCAGTGTTAAGTAAATAATTAACATTAATTATATTGAAAGTGAAAACATCCAAAATATCTAATTATATAAATAGGTGTAGAAAAAGCCTTTGACAAAAGTGATTAAAAATATTTATTCATGCTAAAAGTTGGAACAAAAAAGCTTTTTAAAGTGATAAAATGTTTTTTAACTAAAACCAAAATCTAGTGCTCCTTGCAATGGACAAACACTACTTTCCCAATAGTTACTATTTACTATAGTGGAGCAAATTGTTCCCTTTCCCAATGGTTATTTGACATAATTCCAGAAATTCTATTAGGCATTAGGAAAAGAAAAATAAATTTTAAGCATAAAGATAAGCTAACAGGACATAAAATTATCCCCAATGGCTGACAACACAATGGTTTTACTTTGAAAATTCCAGAAAATAAATTGAGAAAATTCATAGCTTTAGTAAAAAAAAAGGATTTAAATAAACACTTAAAAATCAATAGCAATTCCATATTCCCTCAAGAACATCCAGGAGGGAATGAATACCTCAAATGGAAGGTGAGAAAAATGATTTTTTCTTTCTATATTAATCACTAATTTTTAATAGAGGACCCAAAGATCCTCTTTTTGCTTTCTTACACAAAATCCAGCCTCTTGAGGACATTTACCCTACTCAGAACAACTTATTTAGGTGGAATTCTTACTGTAACCTCATTATTGTTCAACTTAAGTAGAACTGGTAGAAAAAAAGACGTTTTTTGAATAGATTGTTGGAGATAGAACGATCTGGGAGTACTGACATGAGCAAAATCCCCAAATCATCATTATAAAAATAATAATATTCATTTTCTCATTAATTATTAACTAATTAGAGTGGGTTTCTATCTGTGAAGGACATTCCTTTCTCCAAAGGTATTTAACCATTCAGCGACACCTATGTGAGGTCATTGGTTATGAGACCACTGACCCCAATTTATGATTTGCAAGCCTAATTAATAAATTGATTGTTAATTATTTAGAAACTATCTCTCAGACTTTTCATTCATTTCAGCAGTATCATTGTAAAAATGTGTAAAATGTTTGGAAGTCCATTTACAAAAGCATTGCTTAAAAAAAAGTGGGTCAAACAATAATACTGATATTCAATGCTCATGAATGGACTGTGTCAATATAATCAAAATGATTATATCATATCATATTTTATATTATACTTGAAAGACTAAACAGTGTTACATATATATATATATATATATATATATATATATATATATGTGTGTGTGTGTGTGTGTATGTGTATGCAAATAATAGCAAAACAATTCATTTGGTAAAATCCAAAATCTATAATTTCAAAGGAAACAATGAAAAAAAGGAATAAGGGAGAAATGGTACTTTCAAACTCCAGCTGTTAGATGTTCAGTGGAAAAAACTTGACAAAGAAAATTGAAAACAATAAATCTCAATGATGCATGTTCAATGAACTAAAAATATAAACTATTTAGAGAAGAGCTCTTTATGTTACAGGAAATTCTGGGGAAAATGGGAAAGCATTCTGGCTGCAATTCCAACAGATCTTCATCTTATACCTTATACCATATACCATAATACATAAAAATGCCTGTGCCCTGAATATTAAAGATATCACAAAAATTATTATTAATCAATTAACAAACATTAAGTTCCATACTATGCTAGAGATATGAAGAACAACTCTGAAAGTACTTGCTCTCAGCAAATTGATATTATAATCAGAGGAGCTACATGCACACATAGGCATGCATACACACAGGTGTGCATGCATGCATATACAAGTACACACATGTACACAGACACAAAGGCATACATATACCCACATGTACAAAATATGTGCACACATATATGCACATTGATAGACATACCTATACACAAATATACACATGCACACAAATGCATACACAAGACATGCATGTGTGTGCACATATGTGCATATATATACACAACACCCCATACAAACACATACATGCACATAAACATGCATGGTACAAACACAAGCACACACAAATACATGCATATACAAACACAGACATACATACACCTGCCACACATAGGCATGCAAACACAATACATGTGTGTACATGCATATACTCATACATATGTCCACACATATACCTGCATGTGCATATATGTGGAAGACAAACTACACAGGAAGAACAAATCATTAATGTGAGAAGTGATGAGGTCCTAAACTAGAATGCTGGATATGTGAATAGAGAAGAGGGAATATATGCAAGAGATATAATGGAAATAGAACCGACAATAGCTGGCAAATGGTTGGCTCTATGGGATGGGAGTGAGTAGAAAAGGATGATTTCCAGGCTGAGACCTACAGTAGCTGAAATAATTGTGATTCCCTCAACAGTAACAGGAAAATAAAGACAAGATTTTTGCATTACCTTGTATTCACTTTCTTTATATTCTATGCACAAATAGAAAGAATATTGTGTGTGTGTGTGTGTGTGTGTGTGTGTGTGTATGTGTGTGTGTGTGTGTGTGTGAACTTACAGAGAGAGAGGTGAGGGGAGAGGGCAAGACTTTTCACTTTGGTATTCACATTCCTTCATATTTTAGATCCTGATAATAATATTCCATTTAATTACTGTTTGTTGATAATAATGTTTATGGTATAATATAGATATCTTTCAAAACTATGACAAGGGAAATCAATTAACAAGCATTAAGTTCCATACTATGCTAGGGATATGAAGAGGAAAATAATAAGTTCCTGCCCTCAGTAAATTGACATTATAATCAGAGAGGATACATACTGTCTAAGTCTGATCCTCTTAAATTCAATATTTCTGATTTAAAAATTAGTTTCTTAATCTCTAACTAATGGTTATAAATCTGAATGTTGTCTCAGTGTAAAAATGTCAGAGAAAATCCTATTGTTATTTGTAAATATTAACTCTTCAGCCTGAGTGGGATTCTTATCAATAGAAATTGGAGGGGCGGCTAGGTGGCATAGTGGATAAAGCACCTGCCTTGGAGTCAGGAGTACCTGGGTTCAAATTCGGTCTTAGACACTTAATAATTACCTAGCTGTGTGGCCTTGGGCAAGCTTCTTAACCCCATTTGCCTTGCAAAAAACAAAAAACAAACAAAAAAGAAATTTGAAGCAAATATTATAAGATATAAGAGGATCATATTGTAAAACCATATCATCTATGTGAAATCTCATTGGTTACCTGCTTCAGTTTTTATTATTTTTTTCCTTTCTGTCTAAAATGCCCCCAGAATTTTGCATCAGGGTTGGCATTTGTAAGAATGCCATTCACCCATGGGTTTTTGGTAAGATCTAGAGAATAAGATTTCATTTATAAAACTAATCTTATTTCATTTTTCGTCTAAATAAATTGTGGTTAACAATATGCATATATATACATGCATATATGAGTGAAGAATTCATAAGCAAACAAGGGATAGGCTTGATCACAACATAAAAAATAAAGAACTTTGATTACATTAGACTGAAGTATTTTGGCACAAATAAAATTAGTGAAATCTGACTAATAAGGTAATAAAAGTGGTCCATGGGATAAAATTTTTGAATCAAATATCTCGGATTCATGTCTGACTTCAAACATATAAGACCAAAAACCATTCCCTGATAATAAAACATTCAAAAGATATGATCAAATAGTGCTCAAAAGAATTTCAAATCATTAACAACAATATGAACGATTGTTCTAACTGGCTAATAAGAGGGGGGGAAGCTAACAGAACATTATTTCCCCTTACAGCCAGGAGATTTGTAAGGATGAGAAAAGGTAAAACTAGTAAATGCCAGAAAAGCTACAAGAAAATAGGCAAACTAATATTCTGCTGGTGAAGCTTTGAATAGCTCCAACAATAACAGAATTATGCCAAAAGAAAATAAAATTGGTGATCAAAATGTACAGATTTTTGTACAAAGGTCGCATTGTTGGAAATATGGTCACAAAGATGTCAAAGGGAGAAGGAAAAGTCCTGATCCTATTATCCACATATAATGAAATAATCAAAGTAGTAAAAGGGAGTAAAGATGAGTAAACAAATTACTTTCTGACTAGACAATAAAATTGTGGTATATGAAAGTAATAGAATATTATGAAGTTATAAGAAATTATCCATGTAATTAATAGGGTGAAGCATGGATGAACTAAAATAAACTGATAAAGGTAGTAATAAGTAGAAATAGAAAAATAATATGTATAAAGTCTACAATTTAAATGGAAAAACAGTCAGTGAATCCTTAAGCTTTTATTAAGTGCTAAGCACTGGGGATACAAAGAGAAACCAAGGTCAATCCCTCCCCTCAAGAAACTTACAATCTAAGAGCTAAGAAAACATGCAAACAAACAAACATAAACAAGTTGTATATCACATAAAGAGGGAATAAACAACAAATGAATGGTACTAGAATTAAGGAGAGGTTAGGAAAGGCTCCCTATAGAAAGTAGAATTTTTCTTGGAATTCAAAGGAATCAAGGCAAGTCTGGAGGTAAAGAGGAGGAGGGAGAAGATTACAGATAGAGTATAGTCAAAGAAAATATACAAAGTCAATAGATAGTGTCTTGCTGAGCAATAGCAAGCAGGTTGGCATCACTAGACTAGTATATAGGGGAAAGGATAAAGTGGTGGTACTGATGCAGGGAGTTATGAATTTAGAGATGCTGTAAATGGAAACAAGTTTTGTCATTTTTTACACTATTAAATTCTGAAGAGAAAAAGAGAAGAAATATTTGTCTAATTGGAAGAATTTTATCTTCTCCTGTGATGTGAATTGGATCCTATTGTTCCATTGTTAAATGTTAATTGGTTTTGACTCCTCATTTCCCACTCCCTCCAACTTCCTGTCTTTTAACTTTTTTCAGTCTTGTAGAGGGAGAAGGATTTCCCCTTTGCCCACAGTCTCCTGACCCTTCTGTACCCAGAGTGGGGAAAACGATAAAAGCCTTGCCTTCCCTTTATGGTGGGCAAACTCTCTCCCTGGCTCATGTTCTCTCTCTCTCTCTCATCTCACCTAGTCTTTTATTATTCTCCTGCCCTCTATCAGAGAATATAGACTGAAGCATATTTTTTTCACTTTATTTTTCTTGAGGTCTCTTTTTTTTGAGGGGAGGGGAATTATGTTTACTTTTTTTTGTTTTTGCAAGGCATTGGGGTTAAGTGACTTGTCCAAAGTCACAAGGTCAAATATTAAGTGTCTGAGGTCAGATTTGAACTCAGGTCCTCCTGACTTCAGGGCTGGTGGTTCTTTCCACTGTGCCACCTGATGGTAAATTCTTCAACTTGAAAAGGCTACAAGCCAATACCAAAGTGGAGGGAAGGTTGGTGCTGATCTTCTGTTTGCAGGTGATTGTGCCTCAATGCAGCCTCTGAGGCTGAGATGCAATAAAGTATGGATTGATTCTCTGCTGCTTGTGCTCATTTTGACCTAACAAGAAACACCAAGAAAACTCAGGTGCTCAATCAGCCAGCACCATGCCATCCATATGTGGAACCATCAATTACAGAAGATGGAGAAGTTTTGAATACTGTAGACAAGTTCACTTACCTCAGCAGTGTCCTTTCCAAGGAGGTTCACATTGACAATGAGGTGGACACACATATTGCCAGAGCTAGCTTCATATTTGGGAAGATCTGAAAGAAAGTGTGGAGAAGAGGTATTAGGCTGATTCCCAAACTCAAGGTCTACAGAACCTTTGTGCTGACCTCATGGCTATGTGCCTGTGAACCCTGGACAGTCTACCAAGCACCATGTCAGGAAACTGAATCGCTTCCATTTAAATTGTCTTAGGAAGATTCTGAAGATCACCTGGCAAAAAGAGATTTCAGACCCTGGGGTCCTTTCTTAAACTAAACTGCCAAGCATTCCAACATGACTACAGAGAGTCCAACTACCGTGGGCTGGACACATTGTTAGAATGCCAGACATATACTTACCAAAAATACTATTTTATGGGGAAATCCCACAGGACAAGTGCTCACAAGGAAATCAGAAGTGATACAGGGACATTCTGAAGTTCTCATTGAAGGACTTTACAAGTGATTGTACAGCAGGAGAGACACTGGCACAGGACTGCCCAGCATGGTGTGCCCTCATCACTGAGGGGGCTGCACTCTATGAGGAAGGTAGAATTGAAGCAGCTCAAGGGAAGCATGACATCCCCAAGTTTAGAGTACCCACCCCAGGTGTTCATATGAGCTATTTATACCCAACCATGATAGAGCATTCTGAGCTCATATTGGTCTGATCAGTCACAGTCAAACACAGTCTCAAACACAGTGATGTGATTTTGTTCTTCTTTGACAAGGAAGGACAAGAACCAACCAGTCAAGCCCTCTAGCAGCTTAGAAACTGTTTGCTGGTACTCCAGGAGGAGAAAAGATTTTAATTTGTACACTTTTCAGGTTTGCATAATAAATCCTGAACAGTTTTAAAATTCCAGTGTTGTGTGTGAATTCTTTCACCACTCAAGGTCTCTCAATATAAAATTGGCAACACCGATCCCTGACAACAGTACAAAGATTAGAGAGTTGGGGAGGGGCAGTTGGGTTGTGAATGGACATGGATGCCAAAAAGAATTTCATATTTGATTCTGGAGGTGGAAAAAGAAGGAAAGGAATTTATTGGGCAGGGGTAGGAGGAGGGAAGGGGATTATGTTCAGAGGTGCATTTTAAGAAAATAGCTTTAATGATTGAATGGAAGATGAACTTAAGTCAGGAGACATTTGTAGCAGGAAGACAAACCAACAGCCTATGACAATGGTCCAGGGATGAAGAGATGAGAACCTGTATCATAGTGTTGGCAGATTCAGAAAAGAGAAAGTGGAGTTTTGAAAGGATGTTGCAAAGAGGGAATCAACAGGCTTTGAGCAATAAATTAGGTAAGGGAAGTGAAAGATAATGAGAAGTCAAGAATGATGTCTAAGATGTGACTCTAAGGGCACTGAGAGGATAGTGGTTCCCTTGAATGTTATAAGGAAATTTGGAAGAGAAGGTGGTTTAGGGAAAAAGATAAGGTTTTGAATATGTTGAGTTTAAAGATGTCTGTCCAGTTCAAGATATCTGAAGGGCAATCAAGTTTAAGTGACTTGCCCAAGGTCACACAGCTAGTAAGAGTCAAGTGTCTGAAGGCAGATTCAAACTCCCATCCTCCTGACTCCAAGGATGGAGAACTGGCCTTGGAGTCAGCAAGACAAGAGTTCAAATCCAGCCTTAGACACTTGATTCTTATTAGCTGTGTGACCTTGGGTGAGTCATTTAAACCTGGTTGCCTCTCCTCTGGGGCCCTGTCCAGTCATTCTGATTCATATCTGGTCACTAGACCAAGATGACTCTAGAGGAGAAATTAATATAGGTGACTTAGCACAGCACCCCCTCATTGAAATCCAATTCATGTTGCTTGTCATGTCATCACTTCCCTGATATCGTGATGGTCTTCAAAAATGAAGGTCAAACATCATCATTATTATTACTATCTGACAGGTACCTGTGGCTATGAGTCTATAGGAGATATTATAGCTAGATAAGTATATTTGAAAATCATAGGTACAGAGTGATAAATAAACTCATGGGAGCTGATGAGAACAAATGAAGCAGTGAAAAGGGCCCAGGACAAAGTTCTGTGGGATACGGATGTTACCTAGATCTTGTTCCTCCTTCATTTTCAAAGAGGATCAAAGACATTATGCTGTGATAGGAGATGATGTGAACATGAATTGGATTAAGGGAGACAGAACTGTGCAAAATCCTTAGCCTCACTGTATCTCCAGTGTCAGTGAAGTCTAATGACAAGACAAAAGTCAATATCGTTATATGCAATGGATTACCTTGATGTTTTTGATGTCTGACCAAGCCTTAATTGCTTCGCACTCCTTGAAACAAACTGTTTTCATCTGCCTATTCTTCTTCTCATGCTTGTAGCAGACAGACATCCCCCTAAGTCACCAATGACTTTGAGGCTTGTTTTTTACATTCAACCTGATTTAGACCATCTGCCAAGATGGTTTTACCGGGATGTGGCTGTTTCTTTGAATCACAAATGAAAGTTGGGTAACAGGTAGATACAAAATGTGGATGAGCTGTCTTTAAAAGGTCTTGGCACAGGCTCAGCAAGGTGGCACAGTTGATAGAGCAATGGCCCTGGAGTCAGGAGTAACTGAGTTCAAATCTGGCCTCAATCACTTAATAATTACCTAGCTGTGTGGCCTTGGGCAAGTCACTTAACCCTCAATGCTTTGCAAGAACCAAAAGAAAGTCTTAGAAAGCCCTCACATAAAAAGGTTCTAGTCCTTCTCCAGCACTCTATACACCTCATTACTTTGATAAAGATCCACTGAAGGAAACCCAAGAAAGAGTGGGCAAATAGATAGAAGGAGAACCAGGAGAGGTTAGGTTCTGAAAAACTTAGAAGAGAATACCAAGAAGAGAGAGCCAAATCTGTTCAAAGGTGAAGAATAATGAAATTTGAAAAAAAAGACCATTAGATTTGGCAATTCAGAAGTCATTAGTTGACTTTGAAGGGAGGGGTTTCAGTTGAAAAATGAGGTTGGAAGCCATATTGTGAAGAGCTAAGAGAGTGGGAGAAAAGAATGTAGGCACACATTGTAGAACTATCTTTTTAATTACTTCAGTGACAAAAGTGATATTGACTAGTATTAGAGATGAAAGGATCATGTAAGGTATTGGTTTTGACTTTTTTTGCAAGGGATTGGGGTAAAGTGACTTGCCCAAGGCCACGCAGCTAGCTAATTATTAAGTGTCAGATTTGAGGTTGCATTTGAACTCAGGTCGTCCTGACTTCAGGACTGGTGCTCTATCCCCTGTGCCACCTAGCTGACCCAGTTTTGACTTTTGTGAAAGGAAAAGCAGCAGGTAGACAGATATTGAAGATAAAGAAAAGAGGGGTGATGAGAGAGGGAGCACTCTTCTGGAGGATACTAGATGGAAATGAGATTGTTTGTACAGGTGAAGGGGTTTCTTCTTGGGAAGGAGTAAGGCTACATCTTTTTGTGAGACAGAGGCAGTAACAAGACACGAAAAACGAAAAAAGGGAGCTTATAGTGAATCTTTTTTTTTCAGTCCAATGAGGCAAGGTTCTCAACTGAGAGGGTGGGAAGAGGCAGAGTCACAGCAAGTTTAAGGAGGGATTAACAGATTTAGAAGAGCTGCTATAGAGAGAGCAGGATAGTGAATTGATAGGAGAGGTAAAGTGATATTACCTAGCTGTAGTGAGGGTCCAGTTGAGGCTGAATTTTTAATAGACTCAGGATGCTTGTTTGATTTTCTATACCTTTATTCATCTGCATGTAGCTGATGGTGGAAATGTTGACATCCTCTACTATAAAGCAAGCATTGGGGAGGAAAGGAAGATTTTGACTCAGGTAGCAAACTCATTGAGCAAATAGAGTGTTTGTAGACAACTGCTACCAGGATTTTGAGTGAGTATAATACATGAATTATATGGATCTCAAAGGAAGTGAGATAACTGAGTAAAGATGATGGAGGGAGAACTTGGAAGAGGCAATGGGAAATAATAAGCAATATAACTCCCTACCAATGAGATAAGGGGCACAACACAAAGAATTAGTTAAAACTAGGAAGCTTTGGGAAGCTGTGTCATAAGGAGGAAGCCAGGCCATGATGGTCAGAAGATAGAAGCAAAGATCAAATCAAAGATTTAAGATGGAATTAAGTTTTTTACCTATAGAGCAGGTATTTCAGAGGGCACAGTGATAGAGGTGAGTGCAGTTTGGGTGAGTCCTCTACCTCTGCAAAGGTGGGTGAGTGGGTTGAAGAGAATGATAATAACTATTTGAGAAGTATAAGATGGGGATTGAGGTTTGGTTGCTGACTTACAGCACATTAACAACAAAACAATGTAAAGGGATTGCAATAAAATTAGGAAGACTAACCCTAGCCCCAAAAAAGAGATATAAGAAGACCTATCCTCATTCTCTATAAATTTGGGGGACTGCAGGTTTGGGATATTACCTGTGCTGTCAGATCATTTTGTGTTTGATACATTATTTTTGTGGAAATTCTTTGTGAAGTTTCACTGTTGAAATTCACTGTGTAATTATAATGACCAAGCCTGATCATGGAAAAGTGATAAGATAATCTACCTGTCTCACTTCTTTGCAGAAGTAGAGGACTCTGGGTATGGAATATTATCAGAATGAACTGATATGGCAGTTGACTTGGCCAAACTTTTTTTCTACTTTTGGTATTAATCTTTGTTACAAGGGATAAAATTTTACATAGTGCCCATTACCTTCTTGTTGCTTCTTCAGTGTGTCAAAGATCATTATCATAAAGATTTTAAAGAGATGATGAATAGGCATATGAATTAATAGTTGCTGCTATTTTCTTAATAACATTTTGGATTTTTGATAATAACACAAATTATTTTATGTCCTATTCTTTTGTAATCTTTCTCTCTTATCTTAAGAACTGAAACCTAAGGGCCTTAAAATTGCTTTGCAAATTGTAGGATCATGAACATCCCAATATAATTCTTTTCAACATAACTGCTTTCAGGGAAGGTACAGGGTTTTAACTGGGTCCACAGCTTCCAACAAACAAGAAACATATCAAATTCACAGTAATTATTATTAATTGAAGTATAAAGAGGCAAACCAAGGAAATACTTTCAAATGTGTAGAGCCTTTGTAAGTAACAACAGAGGATTAAATTACCTAAAGGTTCCTTTCTGTTATAACTCCAACCCAACCACCATCTGGCCACACCCAACAAACATGTTCAAGTTTCAATTTTTGGTTGGGATGTCTTATATACTTTCTACTTATAGCAGCAACTACATTTAAACTCTTCATCTCTACTGTAACATGTGGAAAAACATTTAGTCTTCTAAAGTACATAGTAGAAAAGGTGTGCAACTATTTGGGAGGTGGGAGGGAGTGATAGGGCACTTGAGAGCGGATTAGAGGAAAGCATCTATAACTCAGCTACTGTGCTGTTCCTGGGGCATTTATACTAGGTAGGAATCCAGTGGAACTCCACCATCTTCCCAGTTCAAAGAGATTTCCAGGACAGGTGAACTGAACAAAAGAAACTTACATGCTACAGCAATGAGAAGGGAGGGAGGAAAGAAAAGAACTAAACAATATGTGTGTGACTGTTTACGTAATGTTCTAAAACCATAATCCCTCATGTCTTCAAAGGAGGGGGTGCATTTTCCCAGGTCTTCTTTGAAACCAAGCATAGCAATTAACAAAGGTATATAAAGTGTGGCATATGAATATAATATAATATTACTGTGCCATAAGATACAATGAATAAGAAGAATTCAATGAAGCATGAGAATATGATAAATTGATGAATTGATGTAGAGTGAAGTTAGCAGAATAGTAAAAGAATATACACAATGACTTGAGCAACATAAATGGAAATAACTAAAGTCAAAGATGAATGACTGAAATGGTCTGAACACTGAAAGAGCATATGGACTTTCAAGGACATGACTTTAGGTATGTAAGTTTGGAGCTGTTTGTTACAAAGTTTTTCACATTGACTGTGTGTTGGTATTCTGAAATATTATTGATTTCATTGATGCAAGAACTACTTCAACTGATACAGACCACAACTCCTCCAGATTTCTTGAGTAGCCACAACCAAAATAAATTGGATGAGGGGACCACTGAAACTAGCTAAGCTGGTCTTTGAAAAACAGACACAAAGTCAGTATCAATAGGCCTGTACCAAAAGCCTTTCCAGTAACACTAGCACTCTTTCACAATCAAAAGGATGGTCTTTAAGCATTCAATCATCTTCCATGCCATTAGAGGTTCTATAAAAGGCAGTTCCTAAATTCCAGTTTTAAAAAATTTCAATTTAAAAATCTGTTTTATTCAGAGGTGGAAGGAAAAGAGATTAATGATTTATATACCCTAGTCATAAATACAAGTTCATAACACTTAGAAACTATTAGTTTGGGATTTGAGGAGGTCAACTTTGGGCTAAAGCCCAGAGGTAAAAATGTAATTTTCCTTGTTATTTGGAAAATGTCCTTCTGTGAGTAGTAGTCAACTCAAGTACTGCATACAATCAATATATCAGTGTCATGCTTCTTCTAAACTATTACAATATAATTTTAACAAATAAAGAATAAATTTTTGCATTTACTTTAATGAACTTGATTCTTTTGCTTGTGACATGAAAATCTAATAGTTGAGTCAATAGAATGCTTTAATGGCAATTATCATGTTGCTTCTCTCTTCCTATATGCTTCTCATGTTACATTTTAATGTGTTTCTGTTTAAGTCAATTCAATATATCAGTAGGCAAAAGGCATGAAGCTGATTTATTTTGGATCTACTTACAAATAAACTGGAAAACTCAATTTTCAAGTTCAGTTTTCAATCAGACACACATGAGAACAATAACTGAATTTTAAGAAACTGCTATTTACAGATTTCAACCCATTCTAATATAAAATATTTTATAAGTATAACATTATTTATTTCTTCAATATGGATTTTCCTGAGGACATTTTCTGCATATTCTGATATAAAAGTAAGAATGAGGATATAAAAACAATGTTGTTTTCACTGATCATCCAAGCTGAAAGGTATTACATTTCTAAATAGTTTTCCCTAGATTTTTAGTATGAGATTGTTAGGAATAACATGCTTTACAAACCTTTCTCAAAGTAGCTATGTAACCTATGAGAAATGCAGAAAAAACTCTCCATCTTATAATGATAAAGTAAGATTTGTCTAAATAGACACTTAATAAAAGGTCTCAATTAGATAACTTATAAGAAATACAGTTGCTTTACTTTCAGGTATTAGAAACTAAGAAACACACAGAAAATGAGAATTCCTAATAGGTATAAAAATGATAATCACTTTTCAAATTGTCTTAGCACCATTAATGTCCTTTCATTTTTTTCTCTTTGAAAAGATTTCCCTCATTTGACAACTACTGTTTATGGTCTTTTTTCAGAACATCACACTTTCCTGGCTTTTTTCTAACCAATCAAACTTACCCCTCAGTTTCCTTTGCTGAATCTTCAACCAAACCATGCACTCTCCCTCTAGACTATACTTTACTTTTTGATCTCATCACTTAATGTTATCAGCAACTCTCATGAATTTACCATTTCTATGCTGATGATTCTCAAGTCTATCTATCCTGCTCTCAAAGTTTCTGTTGATCTCTAATCCCACAGTCACAACTGCCTTTTTAAGGCATCTCAGATTGGATGCCTAATGTACATTTTAAACTCACCATGTTCAAAAAAAATATCTTTATATCAAACTTTCCCTTTTCTTGCTTCTCATTTCCTGAAGAGGGTAATACAATCTTCCAAATTCCTTAGGCTTGAAACCTAGGTATCAGTCTTGACTCTCTCACTCCCATATCTTATCTATTGTCCATGAACTATTGATTTTACCTTTATAGAATAATTTTAATACTCCCTCTATTTTCCTCTTGCACTGCCACTATTTTACTGAAGGCCCTCATCACCTCACACCTAATCGATTGCAATAACCTGATGGTCTTGTCTGTCTAAAATCTCTCCAGACTCAAATCCATTTTACATTCAGCCACCAAAGGAATTTACCTAAAGCACCAGTCTGATAATTGCACCATCCTCCTCAATAAGTTCCAGGGGTTCCCTACTGCTTCCAAGAGTAAATATAATCTACTATTTTGGCATTCAAAGCACTTCATAACTTGCCCCCTCTTACCTTTTCATGATTATTATAGATTATTTCCCACCATATACTCTTTGATCCAATGGCGCTGACCTCTTAGCTATTCCATGAGAAATGCACTCCATCTCTTAGCTCAGGGAACTTTCATGCCTTAAATGTTTTCTTTGTTCATCTCTGCCTGCTGGTTTCCCTGTTTTCCTTTAAGTTCCAATTAAAATCTTATCTTCCACAGGAAGCCTTGTTGGTTTTCAGAAGTGGGATCATGATTAAGAGGAAACTCAGGTACATTCACATTGTGCCACTGGAGGTGAAATTTTTAGATTAGAAATCAGAGATTCAAAGATGATCAGATACTGTCTTAGATTCAGCCATGAATAATTCTGACTAGCAATCAGGTCACATTATTTCCATGACCTGGGGCAGCTTCCAAGAAACCAAAGTCTTGAGTTCCAGGCAAGGTATGGTTGGAGGCCTGAGAGAAAAAAGGCTGCCCTGATGATCTGACCATTAAGAAACAGGTTTGGATGTGCTCTGTTGCAAAATTGTCCCCAGAAAACCACATTCTGGTGATTTTGCCTAGTGTTACTGGAATGCTGAGGTGCAATGATGGGAGGGGAACCACATCTATAAGATCAAGGACTCCCACAGCATCCAAACCTTTACCAGAAGTCCTGTTTCCTATTATCAGGCTAGGGGTGATAACAGTTGTGGAGAATGCAGTGAGAAGGATACCTTCCCCCTCATTATAATGAATATAATATGCAAATGATTCCATCATGTATATGATGATGTCCTCTCAATTACAAAGGATGATGACAACTGCTACTACTACTACTACTACTACTACTACTACTACTACTACTAATACCACCACCATTTTAGTACCTTCCCTTTTAAAACTTAATATTTATAGCATATTTGTATATATTTGTTTACTTGTCTCCCCTATTAAATTATGAACTCCTTGAGAGCAGGAGCTAGCACAAATTGAGGGCAGGGAATCTGATGGCTGTGGGCACATGCAGAAGAGCAGAATCCCTGGTTTCAGTTCCAGGACACAAATGATAGCTAAAGTTTGTAGCCATTCGAGCAGGTGTCTAACATGAGGTCTGCAGATTGCAAATGACCCTCAAAGCACATTCATGAAGCATTATTACATGTTTACTATTATACTTATTGGTAATAGAGGTTATATTGTATTAATAAACAAATATTAAATTCTATATGTGACCCTTGCCAATTTTTGTTGGGTAATGTGACCCAGAAAAGATAAAGGTTGGACACTCATGTTCTAGAACAGGGCTGTTCAACTCTACTTTTAAAAGTTTTATTGAAACAATGGGCAATATATTTTGATTTGCCATTTTAATGAGAGCCCTATAGTAGTTTAGTTTCATTTACTAAAGCATTTAGTAAAACCAAAGAGGGCCACATAAAATCTCACTGCAGGTTGCATGTGGCCTATGGGCCACATTTTGGACAGCCCTATCCTAGAAAAAGAAGATAAAGCAGAAATAGGAAAAAAAAATTCACCAATCACCACCTTAAAGAGATCCCAGGAGGAAAACATATAGGAATGTCATAGCCAAGTTTCAAAGCTCCCAGGTTAAAGATAAAATATTGGAAACAACAAGAAAAAATAATTTAATTATTGCAAAGCAACAACCAGGATCACCTAAGAGCTGGCAACTTTGCAACCATGTGTAGCTTAATCAGCTGGGTTAAATTTAATCCCAAATAGAAAAAAAATGAACATTTAACAAATTGAAAGACTTTCAGGTATTTGTGCAAAAAAAAGTATAACTTAATTGAAAATTTGACATATGAAATCTAGGAGAAACATAAGGTAAACATAAAGACCAATGATAAGGACTCAATAAGATAAAACTCTTTACTCTTTAAATGTGAAAATGTCATTATCATTTGTATAGTTTGAAAGAAAGACTTGGACTAAATTGTGTATGCCAAGGTGAATCTAAAAATAAAACGCAGGGTGAGGGGAGAGAGATAAAAAGGAGTCATTATCACAGACAAATGAAACATGAAAGGAAAAACTGAAAAAGAATAAGCTAGTAGAAGTAGAGGGCTGGTAATGCTGGAACCTTACTTTTATTGGAAATGAATTACAAAGGGAACAACATATACAGCCAGAACAGTTATTAAAGTCTTCCAAATCTGGAAAGAAATAAGCTGGTGAGGAGAAAGGATAAAGGAACTTTTAGAAGAATGTGTAGATTAAGATTTAGGAGAGGAAGAGGATATGGGGAGAAACTTTTAGAAAAGTAGGCAAATTAAGGTAGAGGGTGAGGAGAGACAATAAGGGAGTAACTCTTTGTGAGGATAAGAAGATTAAGGATTAGAAGGGCAAGGTAGTGAAAAGAAGAAAATTAGTTGAGTTGGAAGGAATAGATTAAATTGGGCAAGAAGAATAAGGAAGATAAGGAGGGAAATACAAAACAGTAATTGTGATTTTGAATGTGAATACGATGAATTTACCCATAAAACAAAAAATGAATAGCAATGTCACTTTCAGGAAACACAATAAAAAGGAAAGATATACCCAAAGTTAAAATAAAGGGTTGGAGTAGAATTTATTATGTATAAAAGAAGCATAGGAAGTAAACATAATTTCAAAGTTAAAGCTAAAATAGATTTAATTAAAAGACAAAAATAGGGAAACTACTATGAGTTGCCAATATTATTCAATATTGTTTAAGATCATTTAAAATAACTAGACAATATGGAATACATGAAACTGTACTTGCCAAAATAGACACAGGTACTAAATGAACATAAATATAAACACTCTTTATACAAATAAAGGCAGATTTAAATACATGGAGAAATATTCCTTGTTCAAGAGTAGGCAAAACCAATATGATAAAAATGACAGTGTTATCTAATTAATCCATTCACTCAATGCCATCCCAATTAAATTACTAAGAAAATTATTTTACTGAGTTAGAAAAAATAAGAAAATCCATTCAGAAGGGCACAAGTTCAAGAATTTCCAAAAAACTAAAGAAAAAAATCTAAGTGGAGATTCAGAAGTACCAGATCTTAAACTATAAGGCAGTAAATATCAAAACTTTATGATACTGGATAAGAAACAAAAAGGCAGATCAGTGAAACAGAATAGACATGGAATACATAGTAATAACAGACTATAGTACTTTGTGTTTGATAGATGTAAAAATTTCAATGTTTGGAATAAATTTTCATTATTTGGTAAAAATTCTTGGGAAAGCTGTCTTGAAGGAATTGTATATAGACTAATATATTAAACCATGCACCAAGATAAGGTCAAAATGGATACATGACATAGATATAAAGGGAGATATCATAAAAAATTAGAATAACATGGAACATATTACCTATCAGACTCATAAACAGGAAAATGATGTATGAACAAGAGATAAAAAAGTATTGTTGAAGTATAAAATGGATAAGTTCTGATATATTAAATTAAAAAGTTCTCATCAAAATAAAACCAATATAGCCAAAATTAGACAGAAAGCAGAAAAATAGTGAAAAAAACTTTTATAGATAATCTCTCAGATAGGTCTCAGTTCTCAAATATATAAAGAACTTTATCAAATTTATAAGAGTAGGAGTCATATCAAATTGATAAATGGTCAAGGGATATGAACAGGCAGATTTTTGACAAAGAAAAGAACTATATACAATCATATAAAAATGGAATAAATCGTTATTGAATAGAGAAAAAATTAAGATAACTTTGAGATATAAGCCTATCATATTGGCTAAAATGATAGTGCCTTTCAATTGGAGAATAGCTAAACAGGCTATGGTATATAATCGTGCTGGAAATACTACTGTGAAATAAGAAATAATGAGTTAGCTGATTTAGAAAAATATGTAAAGACTGCGGCAGCTAGGTGGTGCAGTGTATAAAGCACCGGCCCTGGCATCAGGAGTACCTGAGTTCAAACCCAGCCTCAGACACTTAATAATGACCTGTGTGACCCTGGACAAGCCACTTAATCCCATTTGCCTTACAAAATCCTAAATATATATGTGAAGACTTGGACAGATGAAGGGAGATGCTATCTACTTCCAGAGAAAAAAGTGACAAACAAAACTATGCATGATATTGTCTTACATAAATGTTTATGAGTGTGTGTGTATATATGTATATATACATATATTTATAGATAAGTATATATTCACGTGTGTATACATATATATATATGTATGTGTATGTTCACATGTAATTCTAGCCTTCTCTAGGGTGGGGTGGGGAGGGAGAAAGCAAAAAAGGACAAAGTAGAGAACAAAAGAAAATCTAGAAAGAAGCACAGAAAAGTTGGGAAGCTTTCAAAACATCATATAGCATTTATTACATAGGTTTTCAAAAATCAACATCTAAAAATGAAGATCTAATGCTTTATATTGAATCTTCTCTTATGTTCTGCTGTGTATGTGGAAATTTTTTTTTCTTTTCTCATTTTGTATTTAAGTTGAAAATTAATAAAAAATTTAAAAACTCAACTTGATGTTGTAGGAAAAGATATCTCATATAAAAGAAGCATCCAGGAAAGAGATTTTACAGTGGAGGGGAAAATGATGGGTTGGCAAAACTTGAACTTCATTCACAATTAAATTGATTCAAAGAAGGAAAAATCTATATACCTACTCAATTGGTAAGAGAAGAGGGATATGAGAAAAAGGAGGTAATATAAAAGAAGGCAGTGTTCAGAACGAAAACCAACTTTAGAGGAGGTAAAAGATGAAAAGAGAGAGGATAGAAACAGAAGAACAAAGAATGGAGAGATGCAATTAGTAAACATATCTATAAATGTGAATGTTCTTATCTCACCCATAAAATAGATCAAATAAATTAGAAACCACAATCCAACAATCTACTGTTTACAAGAGACACAGTTGAAACAGAGAAACACACACAGAGTTAAAACAAGGGACTAGAGCAGAATCTGTTATGCTTCAACTAAAGTAAAAAAGGCAGGGTTACAATCCTGCTCTCAGACAAAACAAAAGGAAAAACAGACCTAACTAACCTTGAAACAAAGAAGGAGAGAGAGATCAAGTTACTTGTTGACTCTAGGCTTTGCATTTTATCTGATAATGGTTAGCAAACTCCCATTTGTTGTTCCAATCCTTAATTACTGGTTGCTTACATTGGGCCCAGCCTCCAATTCTTTCTTTCCCATCATCCTCAACCTTATCCCACACCCATTTCTTATTTCAACTCTGCTTACCTCTTCCACTTTTTCCTCTTTAATTCCCATTTCATAAGAAAAAAATCCTATGATTGTAGATATTATAAATGCACATAATAGTCTGGAATGGTTGAAAGATTTGTTGACCTCTCTCAGCAGGAACCAGTGATCCTCCTAGTAGAAAAGCCCCAAATTGTGATATTGTCCAACTTTATATAGGAAGGCTTTTGTTCCCCTCCCTTCTGATTCCTGATAGGCCCTCATCATTAGGGATACAATCTAAAAGATACACCCACCTCCATGACACCTCTTAACATGTTTTCTTCGTCCCTGATCATAAAACACGTTACACTGATGAGTCTCAATCATCACAGGGGGAGTGTACATTAATAAGCATAAATCTTATTAAGTAAGTGCACTTGCAAAGGTCAGAGACCCTAGGTCAATTTCTGACTAGTTCAAGCTGGTTTTTGGCCTCCCTCTGCCTATATGTCTTCATGTCAAGTTAGGGGACTTCTAGTTCAGTGATTGGTCAGGGTCATTTCTTATCACCCTTCCCTTTGTTTCACCTCCACATTCCTGCACATAGACTTGAAATGTATTGTTCTAACAGACATCAGTGAAATCCTAGCAATATCCTCTCTTATCCTGTGGGGGGGGGGGTAAAATCTTATAATTTCTCATAGTGGTTTCTTTTATACTCCTATCTTTATAATCCTACCTTTCCTTTGAGCATACTGTATCCTTGACCATCTTTTCTAGAACTTGCTTTACGTTCACAAACACTTTTACATACTCAACTTGGAAGGTAAGTTGGAATATTTCCTACTGTCATTTCCAGACTTCCTTTACTATCATCACTCAGCAACTTCCTTTCCTTTGAAGTTTATGCTATTAATTTTTTTTGCACACTTTCCAAATTATGGTGGTTATTTTTAACAAGTCCCCAGGTTATTCTATCCTTTTCTTTGTTTTTGTTTTGCAATAAAATTATTTCTTTATTTTACCAGCGATATGCAAAAATGGTTTTCAATTTTCATTTTTTGTAAGATTTTTGAGTACCATATTTTTCTCCCTCCTCCCTTCCCTTGACATTGCTTAATTTGATTACAAATATTGACTGTGTTGGAGTACAAAGAGCTCACCAAAAATATAGGAAAGGGAAGACACCAAATATATTATTTACTAATCATGATCAAATAAAATATTATATTCAGTAAAGGATCCTAGCATATCACTGGTGGACTATGAATGAGTCTAACCATTTCAGAAAGCAATTTAAAGCTAGATCTTAAAAGTTACTAAATTATTCATTCTCTTCGACCTAGCTATGCCATAGCTAGCTTTATACCCCAAAGAAATTAAAGAGGGAAAAATTTATATAAACAAAAATATTCACAGCTGCTCATTTTGGGGCATGCAAAATTGGAAACTAAATTGGTGTCCTACTGTGGAATGGCTAAATAAACGGTGGTATATGAATGTAATATTACCATACTATAAAAATGACAAAATGGATAGTTCCAAAGTAATCTGGAAAGACTTGTATGAAGTGATGAAGAGTGAAGTGAATGGGACCAGGCCAAAAATGTAAACAAAGACAATGAAAGACTAGAGACAATCAACTCTGACAATCTTATGAACTCTGACAAACTCAATGATCAATCACAATCCCAGAGGATTCACAAAGATACAAGCTATCTACATTCTGAGAGAGAGAGATAATGGAGTGCAGACTGATACATTTTTCTTGGGATATAGCCAGTGTGAGAATTAGTTTCACTTCAAACTAAATTTTTATAACAACAGAGCTTGTTTTACTTCTTTTCTCAATAATAGAAAGGGGTAGAAGGAGAAGGGAAAGAAATAAGGCAGATGCATTTTTATTTGAAAAAGAATTCTAATTTTAAAAATAGTCATGTAAAGAAAATGCTCCAGATAACTAATAATTAAGGGAATGCAAAATAAAGCAATGCTAAAGTTTTACTTTACACACAATGTTGACAATCTATTGTCAACAATGACAAAAAGGAAAAGGTGGTGGAGAGGTTACAGTAAAGCAGGTACATTAATGCCTTGGTAATAGAGAAGTGAATTGTTCTAACCATTTTTGGAAAAACAAATTGTAATTTAGTTCAAAGATTTACTAAACCATGCATACCTTCTGACCTAGAGATACCAACCAATATTAACACTATATCCCAAATAAAAGAGAAAAGGACCCATACTTAACGAAAAAGTTATACCCCTCCATTTTTGAGGGGGTGATCAACACATAAAGACTAAAGTTGTATCACAAATTGGAAAAAGGCTTAAACAGTCATTTCATATGAAAATAACAATATTATTGTGCTCTAAAGAAATGGTGAAAGGGATGTGTTTCAGAGAAACCTGTGAAGACTTGGCTTAACCTAAAGTTCAGTGAAGTGAGCAGAATTGGAACAATTTATATAGTAACAACATTGTAAAGACAAACATTTGAAAGATTTCAGGAGCTTGATTAATGCAGTGACCAATAATGATAAAAGAGGGCCAATAACAGAGCACCCTATTCATTTCCTGACAGAGATGACACATGATGCAAAATGAGATACTTATTTTTTAAACATGGTGACTAATAGAATTTGTTTTGCTTAACAAGGCAAATTTGTTGCAAACTTTTATTTTACTTTTTTTCTTTTCCAAGGCATAATGCTGTTGCAATGGGATTGGTGTTTTCCAGGGAAGAATCAGTACTTGACCCAGGAATGCAGGTATAAAAAGAAAATAGAGATTTATTAAAAAGAAGTCCAATACAAAAGAAGTGATTAAGTAGTTAGAGAGAGATTAAAGAAAACCATGCGGATTGCTAATTGACCTAGGTAGGCCAGCTGACAGATTAAGCAGAAGTCTGAAAGCAAAAGAGGCCAAACTAGAACCAAAATCCCCTTAAATCACCACTCAGGGTCCATGGGAAGAGGTAGTGACTTGGGAATTGCCAAATCCAGCATTGATCACATTGCCTTTGGGGGAGGGGTAGAGAGCCTCTGATTCTGACTCGGGTGGTCTTGAATATTGTTTCAGTTCCTGTGTAATCTAGCTTGTTTTACCAATGAGAATATGGTCGAGGTCAAGACTGAGTGTTTTAACAGAGTGATAGAGAAAGCGTGAAGATTTACAAAATTTTCTTTCCAATTAATTTCAATATTCCCTATGCCCATGGTTCTCTGCATCAATGGGATATGAAAGAAAATAAATGGTATTCATTAAAATTTTTCATTTAAAAATGGATGAATTGATTTTTGAGCAGGGTCTTCCAACTCTCTTCTGAGTGCCCTTCTCAAAAATATCTATTAGCTTTAAAGGTTACAATTTCATTTCAACCCCCACAAACAACCTGCAACCAGACTTTTCAGATCCCAAATGGGAAGAAATAAGTAGACTTTGCACCAACCTAAGAAAAATAATTAATCTCAATTGAAATCCATCCAACAGGCTACTTCCTGTAAGGGTAGGGTAGCCAGCCTCACTAGCAGTGGCCTCACTGTTTTGAAGTTGCTCTCCCCTCCCATTTTGTATTACCTCTCCCATTCTCAATCGGAGTTATCATTAATTCCACTTTCCTTAGATGTTATTTATGATCTTTGACCCTCAAGCAAAATATTATTTGTTATACCTCAGCCAAATGCAGACTAGAATCTTGGTGTTCTGATTCTAATATGAGCTTTCTCTTATAATATCTTGGGCAATGTTTAGATAACACAAGAAATTTTATTTTTCAATTATCAGATTAATTAAATCAATATAATAAAATCAATCAATAAATAAAATCAATATAATAATAACAATTGTACACAGAAAATGCACTTTGATTCATAATGTAGCCAATACTACATCAATTATTTTTACATCAAACATTTACAAATACTCACTGTTCTTTTGTGGCCCCCAAATTTTCTTTCTCTTTCACTGATTAATAATCAAAGTTTATATCTCATCTTTGACCAACTGGTTAAGCCATATAACTAAACAAAATCACTATTTATTTCAGAATATGAACTAATGAAGAAGAGGCCTGTGACTATGCCTACACACCAGAATAAAGTGGAGTAAGGAAATGCTCACAACTATCACAAAAAGACAAAGACTCAGAGAGACTGAATCAGAATCACTACTTTGCTGTGACTCATAATTATAGAATATCAGTGTTGAAAGTGATCTAAGAGACCATTTTATCAATCTGTTCAGTAACAAGAATCTTCTTTATAGCCTCCCTAGTATGTGTTCTTCCAGCCTCTGCTTAAAAACCTTTCTTGATAAGGAACTCATTAACTCCTGAAGCAGCCTGTTTAGACCTAGGAGTTATACTTTTTTGCTATTAAGTTTTTTCCTAACTCATGGTTAGTTGTTCATAATTTTCAGTACTGACTTTTTGTGATCCCATATGTGATTTTCTTGCTATTTCCTTCTCCAGCTAATTTTTTTTAGGTTTTTTGCAAGGCAGATGGGGTTAAATGGCTTGCCCAAGGCCACACAGCTAGGTAATTATTAAGTGTCTGAGACTGGATTTGAACCCAGGTACTCCTGACTCCAGGGCCGGTACTTTATCCACTGCACCACCTAGCCGCCCATTTCCAGCTAATTTTAAAGATAAGGAAACTGAAGTAAAACAGGACCAAGTTGCTGAGGATCACACAACTAATAAGCATCTATGGTCAGATTTAAACTCAGATCTTCGTAACACCAGATCCACTGCTCTAACCACTATGCACTGTAGCTGCCCTTTTTACTCCTGGTAACATTAACCTTATTTTTATTCAGAACTCTTTGGTTTAAGACTTATGTTCTAGTCATCAGTTTTCTGTTTCTTTTTCTTGTCTTTGAACTTTTGGAAGTCATGAGAAACTCCAGTTTGAGACAACACCTGGCTTGAGTGTAATACTCTTGCTTTGATCCCAGTTTAGGCCCTTGCCTTCTTTCCCTTATGTAGTCATTGTAAAAAATTACTACCAAATGGTCCTGTGAGCCATAATACCTAATTACCTGTTTGTACATCTCCAGTTTTTGTAAGAAGTGCATTTATTAGGCATTAGAGGATTTCAAGATTTTAATGACTTAATATAAATAGGATAATACTTAGTCAAATTATAAATTTGCTATGTAGTCTATTTTTACCTAATAGTAGTGAAGGCAAAAAAAAAGATTTTGTGGATGACAGAAAGCTTACTATTTGGTATGGCTTTGCTTAATATTGAGAGACTATAGAGGGAAATTCAAGGACACTCTGTCATACCCAAAGTAAAATCAATTGTCTCATGTTGTGGTTTAATCTGTTCCTACTAACAATAAGCCATTTACAATTTAAGTAGTATTTAGAATAGAGAAGTCATGTCTTAAAATGTACATTGTATTATCAGATCAACAGGAAAATTTAAACTCCATTCACTAACTTACTCTATATTAAAATATTCTCAAAAAACCAACCTGTCAATACCAAGCTGAAGTAGATTTTCTGTATCTTTGAATCTATAGCAACTGCTAAAATAATTTTCTAGTGCCTTTCAACTTCTTGATAATAACCTTATCATCTTTATCATAACCATTTCATTCCCCAATCCAAACATGAATTTCTGGATACAGGAAGATATGTGGCTAAAGGGAAAAGAGGACAACGTCTTCATTCTCCAAATTGAGGCCAAATCACTTTGCAAAATGTATCAAACCATGCAAGACTTGCAATTACTAACTTCGATATGTTACTGTGAAAAATCAAAGAAATATGATCAATTTTGATAATAGTAGGAGACAAAGAATGAAAACCCACAATAAGAGAGCCAAAATATGAATGAGAAAAAATAATTTGTTTCAATGGATATATCCATTAGCATTCAGATACAGATAAAATTTTAAATTGGCAGAGGGTTCCAATTCTAATTATGATAGTATATGGTTTGCAGATGCAAAAAGTATTACTACAAAAAAGTTATAATAAAAATTAAAGACCCAATAAGTTGCTGGCTGAATCAACCCATGACAACTGGTATTTCTTTCTCGTAATATTCTTTTATTTAAATTTGAAAAATACCAATTAATATTAACATTTCCAAATATGAACAAAAAATAAGACTATATCATGAATTCATCATGTGAATTTGATTCCCTTCTCAATTTTCTTTTGTTCTCATCTTTATGTTTTCTAAGTTAAATCATTCAATAATCATTTTTTCTTTTTATATTACTTAAAAACTATCACAATGTAGTGAGTGAGCCAGTCTCAAATCCAGATTGGTATAAATTCAAGTCTCATTTCTGATCCTGTAATTCTACATAGTTCACTTACCCTTAAGGTTCAAGAACTATATGTTTCAGAGAAGGTGCTACCTGCATTGATAGAGGGAACTTTTTTACTTGGAAGTTCCCTATACTAATGAAATGACAGGTCTGGTTCCTTATCTATCACTCATCTTCACCACATGAAACTTCCCTCCCAAATTTAAGTATAAAAATTCTTGACAAAGTCAAGCAAAACAAAATCATATAGTGGCTATATCCCCAAATATATGATTTATTCTTTACCTTTAACCTATCACCTCTCTATAAAGAAGAAGAAAACACATTTTATCTTCAGTCTTGTGGAGGTGTGGTCAGTTATTGTATTGTACTGTGTTTCAGGAAAATTTTTATTTATTGCTTCTAAGTTGTTTTTTGGTTCTTCTCATTTTACTCTCCATCAGTTCACACAAGTTCTATTTATTGATTTTTTTTCTAAATTCCTCTCTTTTATTGTTTTTTAGGGTTTAGTACTATTAAATTATATTCATACACAATAATTCCCCATTTGATGCAAATTCCATTTTCAGTTCTTTGCTATATCATAAAAATTTTGCTAGGAATAATATTTATTATGTATTTTAATGATTCCTATTGACAGTGAGGATAGTGTCCAGCCAAGACAGTGGCGAAAAGTCAGGCACTCTTTTAAGCAACCCTGGTTTTCCCTTAGAACTAACATGAATCAAGCCTCTTAAAAGATTTTGGATCCACAGAATCCATAGAAGATCCGAGGAGAACATCCTGCAGCAAGTTCTGTGACAGGGGAGTGTGGGTGAGTGGGGCTGGGAGCAGAAACCCAGTGCAGGGGCTGCAGGGTGAGGCTGGGGGACTAACCTCAGAACAGCAGCAGAAGCATTTGCAGTGGACAGGAGAGTTCAGCACAGTAGCCCAGACATCCATCTGTCAGCTCAGCTGGTCTGGAAGACAGGGCAGCCCTTGTGACTTTCTCCAGAACAAATAGCCCCCAGGTACTCCGAGACTCAGGTCCCTGGGTAGCAGATCTCCCACAGCACTGATTGCTGATAAAGTTTAGCTATCTAGCTTCAGAGCCCACCCCACATTGTTGAGGACAGCCCAGATCCTGGATGGTTCTCCCTACTCCTCCACCCCACCTAGGGAGTGGGCCATTAATCAATATCACAGACAATCCAGAAAAAGCTTCTAGCATCCCTTACAGGCTGAGTAACCTCCTGAAGTGGGCAAGGTCTTCAGGGATTTCAACATGGAAGGCTCATGAAAGATCCCCTCCCCCAATATAAAAGCCTAGAGAAAGGGCCAAAAATGAAGAAAAACCAGCACAAAGCAGGGTCCATTGAATGTTAGCTTGAATACAAGGATCCTAACTCAAAGAGGACTAGAGCTTCAGAGGAGAATATGAATTGGTCTCCAATACAGAAAAATTTCTTAGAAGACATTAGAAAGGAGTTTAAAAATCAAATGGAAAAATTGGGAAAAGAAATGCAAGAGAAAATAAGCAACTTATAACAAGAAAATAAATCCTCTGAAAATACAATTGGACAAATACAAAAAGAAAATAATTCTTTTAAAAACATAATCAGGCAAATGGAAAAAGACAACAACTCCTTCAAAATAGAATTGACCGATTGCAAAAGGAGATGCAAAAGGTAAATGAAGAAAACTCGTCTCTAAAGTCTCATGATTTCATGAGACACCAAGAATTTGTTAAACAAAATTTTTAAAAAAGAAAAAAATAAAAGAAAATGTAAAATACATCATTGGCAAAACAACAGACCTGGAAAACAGATTCAGGAGAAAAAAATTAAGAATCATAGAACTTCCTGAGAACCTTGAAGAGAAAAAAGCCTGGCATCCATATCCCAGAAAATAGTGAAGGAGAATTACCCTGATATTCTGGAACCAAAACACAAAACAGTCATTGAAAGAATACATTGGTCCCCTCTTGAAAAGGATCCCAAAATGAAAACACCAAGGATTATTGTGGCCAAACTGCAGAACTATCAGATCAAAGAGAATATCCTGCAATCAGCCAGGAAGAAACAATTCAAAAACCAAGGAGCCACAGTTAAGATTATATAGGACCTGGCTGCATCAACATTAAGGGTTTGAAAGGCCAGCAATATAATATTCTGGAGACCAAGGGAGCTTGTAATGCAACCAAGAATTTACTATCCAGCAAAACTGAGCTTCCTTTTGCAGGGGAAAAGATGGACATTTAACAAAATAGGAGACTTTCAACTTTTCATGATGAAAAGACTAGAGTTAAACAGAAAAAATGATCTTCAAACAGGAGATACATGAAAATAGTAAAAAGGGGAAAAGAAAAAAAAATACTATTATTTAACAAGATGAAACAGGCTATATCCCCACCTGGGAGAAAGAGTTTCATAACTCTTGAGAATTATAACTCTATTAGAGGAAATATATTAGTCAGAAGAAATGGACAGTCATGACTTGTCTGTGACTGATGGAATGATTTAAAAATAATATCTCCTTAAAAAGAGGGGACAGTAAAGAGATGGGAGGAAGGGGAAGATTGAATGGGATAAATTACATCACATGAAGAGGTGCAAAGGACCTACTGCAATGGAAGGGAAGAAGGGAGGTGAGAATCACTTGAATGTTACTCTCATCAAATTTAGCTCAAAGACAAATTGAGCTCTAAACATTTGAGTTTAGAAACTTATCTTATCTTCCAAATAATAAGAGGGGAGAGGGGAAAGGGGAAAGGGGAAGGGGGTAGGAAAAGAGGAACTGACAATAAGAAGGGAAGGAAGAAGGGGAAAAGGGGAAAGGAAGGGAAAGGGTAAAGAAAGGGGAGGAGGGTTGGATACAATGGGGCAAACACACTGAAGGAGGTGGTATTCAGAAGCAAAATACTACAACAGGGATAAGAAGGAAAAGGGAAAAATACAAATGGAGGGAAGATACATAGAGGTCAATAAAGAGTAATTACAACTTTGAATGTGAATGGGATGGACTCTCCCATAAAACAAAAGCAGATAGTAGAGTGGATTAAAAACCAGAATCCCACAATATGTTGCTTACAAAAATCACATTTGAAGCAGAAAGATACATACAGAGGAAAGGTAAAAGATTGGAGCAGAATATATTATGCTTAAACTGAAGTGAAAAAGGCAGTGTTAGTTATCCTTAGCTCTCAGACAAAGCAGCTGCAAAAATAAATCTCATTAAAAGAGATAAAGAAGGAAACTATATCCTCCTAAAAGATACCATAGACAATCAAGTAATTTCAATACTAAATATGTATGAAACAAGCATTATAACATCCTATTCTTAGAGGAGAAGCTAAATGAGTTACAGGGAACTAGTGGGAGACCTCAACCTGCCTTCTCTTAGAACTAGATAAATCTAACCAAAAATAAACAAGAAAGAAGTTAATGAGGTAAATAGAATGTTAGAAAATTTAGACATGCTAGACCTTTGGAGAAAACTGAACAGGGATAGAAATAAAGAAATCTTTAATTTTTTTCTATAGTACATGTGACCTACACAAAAATTGACCATGGACTATACCATAAAAATCTCATAATCAAATGCAGAAAGGCAGAAATAGTGAATACATCCTTTTCAGACCATAATGCAATAAAAATCATGTGCAATAATGGGCAATGGAGAGATAGACCTAAAACTAATTGGAGACTAAATAGCCTCATTTTAAAGAATGAGTGGATCAAGCAACAAATCACAGAAAGAATTAATGACTTCATCCAAGACAATGATGATAACAAGACAAAATTCCAAAACTGATGGGATACAGCCAAAGCAGTTATTAGGAGATATATTATATCTCTAAATGCTTATATGAACAAAATAGAGAACGAGGAAATCAATGAACTGAGTTTGCAACTAAAGAAATTAGTTAAATTTAAAACCCCCCAATTATATACCAAATTAGAAATTCTAAAAAATTAAAGGAGAAATTAATAAAAATCAAAATCAAGAAAACTATTGAACTAATAGATAAAAGCCAGAGTTGGTTTTGTGAAAAAACTGATAAAATAGATAAACCTTTGATTAATCTGATTAAAAAAAGAAAGAAGAAAACCAAATTACTAGTATCAAAAATAAAAAAAGGTGAACTGACCAAAAATGAGGAGGAAATTCAGGCAATAATTTGGAATTATTTTGTCCAACTATATGCCAATAAATTTGATAATTTAAGTTAAATGGACGAATAGTTACAAAACCATATATTGTCAACTTTAAATGAAGAGGAAGTTAAATACCTAAATAGCCATATCTCAGGAAAAGAAATTAAACAAGCCATCAATGAAAAAAAAGCTCCAGGGTCAGATGAATTCACAAGTGAATTCTATCACACATTCAAGGAACTACTGGTTCCAATTCTATAAAAACTATTTGGAAAAATAGGTAAAGAAGGAACTCTGCTTATTTCCTTCTATGACACCAATATGGTGCTGATACCTAAACCGGGAAGAGTCAAAACAGAGAAAGACAATTATAGACCAATTTCCTTAAAGAATATGGATGCAAAAATCTTAAATAAAATATTAGAAAAGAGATTATAGCAGATGATATGATAGTATACCTAGAGTATATGAAAAAATCATCTAAAAAACTACTGGAAACAATTAGTAATTTTAGCAAAGTCATAGGACATTAAAATAAAGTCACAAAATCCTCAGCATTTCTATATTTTCCTAGCAAGGCACAACAGCAAGAGTTAGAAAGAGAAATCCTATTTAAAATAACTTCAGACAACATAGAATACTTGGGGGTCTTCCTGACAAGTTAGACTCAGAAACTCTATGAAAACAACTATAAAACATTTTTCACACAAATAAAATCAGACTTAAATAATGGGCCAAATATCATCTGCTCATGGATAGGTAGAGGTAATATAATAAAAATGACAATTCTACTTAAATTAAACTACTTATTTAGTGCCATACCAATCAAACTTCCCAAAAATTACTTTACTGAGCTAGGAAAAAAATTGTAATTAAATTCATATGAAGAAAAAAGTCAAGAATATCCAGGAATTAAAAAATGCAAAAGAAGGCAGCTTAGCCTTACCAGATTTAAAATTATATTATAAAGTATCAGTCATCAAAACTGTCTGGTTCTGGCTAAGAAATAGAGTGGCAGATCAGTCAGCAGGAAATGATTATAGTAATCTGTGGTTTGATGAGCCCAAAGAATCCAGCTTCTGGGATAAGAACTCACTTTTCAATAAAAACTGATGGGAAAACTGGAAGATAGCATGACACAAACTAGGATTAGACCAATATCTCCCACCCTATACCAAAATAAGATCAAAATAGGTGTAAGATTTAGACATAGAAGACAAAATGATAAGCAAATTAGGAGAACAAGGAATAGTTTACCTGTCAAATCTATGGAAAGGGGAGCAGTTTATGACCATGGAAGAGAACATTATAAAAAACAAACTCGATAATTTTGATTACATTAAATTAAAAACCTTTTACACAAATTCACTATAACCAAGTTCAAAAGAAATGTAGTAAACTGAGAAACAATTTTTACCATTAGTATTTCTGACAAAGGATTCATTTCGAATAATAATAGAGAACCGAGTCAAATTTATATAAAATAAAAACAAACCATTCCCCAATTGACAAATGATCAGAGGATGTGCAAAGTCAATTTTTAGACGAGGAAATCAAAGCTATCTATAGTTACATGAAAAAAAATTACTCTAAATCATTACTGATTAGAGAAATGCAAATTAAAGTATCTCTGAGTTACCACTTCACACCTCTCAGACGAGCCAATGTGAGCAGAAAGGATAATGATCAATGTGGAAGGGATGTGGAAAATATGTGACACTAATGCATTGTTGGTGGAGCTATGAACTGATACAATTTTTCTGGAGAGCTATTTGAAATTATGCCCAAAGCACAATAAAATATGCATACCCTTTGATCCAGCAATACCACTACTGGATCAATATCCTGAAGAGACCATGAAAAAGGATAAAAATCCCACATGTGCCAAAATATTCATAACAGCTCTGTTTGTAGTGGCAAAGAATTGGAAATTGAAGGTATGTGCATCAATTGGGGAATGGCGGAGCAAATTGTGGTATGTGTATGTGATGGAACACTATTGTTCTATTAAAAACTAAAAGGGATGGGATTACAGAGAAGCCTGGAAAAACTTGCATGAATTGATGCTGAGTGAGATGAGCAGAACCAGATATACTTTAACAACAATATGGAATGATGTTCAATCTTGGTGGACATGCTCAATCCATCAGTGCAATGATCAGAGACAATTTTAGGGTATCTGTGATAGAGAATACTGTCTGTATTGTCTGTATCCAGAGAAGGAACTATGGAATTTAAATGAAGACCAAAGATCATTATCTTCAATTTGCTATCTTTAATATTTTCTTTCTTCCTTAAGGATATGCTTCTTTCTCAATGCATTTAATTTTGGTCTATACATATCATGGAAACAAATGTAAAGACTATTAGATTGCCTTCTGTTGGGGGGAGGGGGAAGGAAGGGAAGAAGGGGGAAAAATTGTAAAATTCAAACCTTGTAAAAATTGATTGGTAGAAACTATTATTGCATATAATTGGAAAACAAATAAAATATTTATATAAAAAGTAAACAAAAAAGAAAGTAATAATTTTTAATATTTATTTTCTAAAAGATTTTGAGTTTTCTGCTTCTTCACTATTACAATAAATAATGACATAGGTTATACATGTACAATCATAGGTTATACATGTATAATCATATTTAAACATATTTCCATATTAGTCATATTATGAAAGAAGAATCATAACAAACAGGAAAAAATCATGAGAAGCAAAAAAAACATAAAGCAAATTTTTAAAAAGTGAAAATAGTATGTTTTGGTCTGCATAGTTCTTTTTCTGAATGTGGATGGCATTTTCTATCACAAGTCTTTGTGCACTGTCCTTGATCACTGAACTGCTAAGAGAAGCCTTAAGTTCTATTAGAGTTGATAGGAAAACACAATGTTGCTGTTAATGTCTACTGTGATCTACTTCTGTTCACTTCTTTCAGCATCAGTTCATGTAAGTCTTTCCATGATCCTCTAAAATCCAGTCATCCATTATTTCTTACAGAACAATAGAACTCCATCACATTCATATACCATAATTTGTTCAGCGATTTTACAATTGACAGACATCCTCTCATTTTTCAATTCTTTGCTACTACAAAAAGAGCTACTATATGTATTTGTGCATATCACAGATACATTTTAATGTAAAGGAAAAAAAGGGAGTCAGTTTTTAGCAATTGTAATGGAACAAATTTTGGTTCCAAAGGACAGGTAATTATAATTCACCTCCTTACTTTTTTTAGTTTGTTTGAAAGGTAATGGGGTTAAGTGACTTGCCCAAGGCCACAAAGCTAGGTAATTATTAAGTGTCTGAAGCTGGATTTGAACACAGGTACTCTTGATGCTCCATCCACTATGCCACCTAGCTGCCCCCCCCCTTACTTTTGGTAAAGAAGTGTGGACCTATGGATGGAAAATGTTGTAGATCCTTTTAGATGAGGTACACTGCATAGAGTACCTAATCAAGCCTGAGGAATACCTGAGTTCAATCTGGTTTCAGATACTTACTAGATGTGCAACAAATCTCCCAGGTTTGTTGTGAAGATCAAATTAAATAATTAGAAAGTGCTTCCTAGAACATAGTTTTTATTTGACTTTCATTTTCAAAGATATCTTAACCCACATGTGAATTAGATTTAAGTGAGGCAGAGTTACACAAAACCCTCAGCCTCACTGTCTTTTCTAGGGTCCTCTTAGTCTAGTGGCAGGACAAAACCCAAGACAACTGGCAATGTCCTGAGATGCAATGGATGTTCTTGGCATTTTCAGACTGACCAAGCTCTAACCAATCCAACAGCTTCTGTTTCAACTACCTTCATGGCTGTTGAAACAAATTGTTCTCAACTCATTCTACTAGGGACGGTTTTCACACGCTTTATATAACCCTTTTCATCCCCTAACTCTCCAATGAATTTGAGACTGTCAATTATTCTCAGTCTGATTGAACCTTTCTCCTGAGATAGTTATACCAGGATTTGGCAACCAGATATGCTACAGTTACTTGGAACCACAGGTGAGAGTTGGGTGGCAGATGTTCAGGGAGGACTATCACCTCTGGTGTCAGAGCTTACTGAATCCTTTTCAGAGCTGCTCATCCACCTTTGGTGTCCACCTGGTACATAAACTGCCATATAAATGTCATATTGTAGTAGCAGTAGTAGCAGCAGCACCAGCAGCAGTAATAGTAGTAGCAGCAGTAGTAATAGTAGTAGTTGTTGTTACTACTGGCTCTTTTTACTGTTTTTTTGCTATAAGAGTTCAGTGGTACTAAGTTGCCAGAAATGATTAATGCTTTTTAAAATGCATTAATAAAACTAATTTTACCCTCCGCAGCACCACACACAAATTGGTCACATCAAACAAATCTTTTTTTTTTCCTGATAGACTGAATAAACTGGTAGAGCAGAGGAATTCTATGGCTATAATATATCTACAGCATTTGACAAAGTCTGTCAAGGTATTAGTGAGGAAAAGCTATACATACACATGAGTCAGATAGATTAATTCAGAACTGGTTGACTGGTCAGAGCAAAAATATATACAGACTTTTGAGTGGTTCTAAGTTAATTGGAAGCCTCCAAAGGATCTCTGCTTGTACTTATAATGCTCAACTTTTTTTATCAGTTACTTAAATGAACATTTATTGTAACATTTATCAATGTTACAATACAAACAAGGATGGGATGGATTGCTTAAATTTCATATGACTGAGTCAGGTCCAAGAAAATTTTGCTGGCTGGAAAATGCTGCCTAAGTCACAGCACAGCACTAAGAATCTAAAAATTGCCTTCAGGACATTCATGACTTCTATCTAGCTATTCCTTGTGATGTCTACAACAGAAATAATACCAAATCACACTATGCCCCAACCCTTCTACTAGATTCACCCTTATTGTATGGCCTTATGCAGAAACAATGTTCTCCAATTTCTGAAACTTCAAAATCAATCCAAATCACAGAATCTCAGAAATGGAAGTTCTCACAGTCTCAAATTTAGCCTAATCCATACCTTACCATAAACTCCATATTCACTTAAACACCTAAGTGTCAAGAGGCAGAGAGTCTCCTTCCCTCTGTTTCTCATGACTTCCCAAGAGAACACATCATGTTTTTGGATATATTTAATTGTAATAAAGTTTTAATTTACACAGAATTCTAATTCTGCCCTTTGAAACAAAATGGAAAAAAATAAATCCGTCTTGTTCATGATTATCTTTCAAATACTTTAAAACTTCTATTGTGTTCTCCTGAGTCTTCTGTATTTCAGGCTAAATTCCCCCAGTTTCCTTTACCTCTTCTATTATGGAGTGGGTGAGAAGTCATATCCAGCCTAATCACTTTACCTAGATGTGTTCCAGTATATTAAATGCAATGAATTCTTAGGACAAATGGAGATCAAAAAATAGAAGTCTAAATTTTACCCATTCTTGCTTCTGCCCAACATTTAGTTCTTTTGTTCATGCTAGCCACTCCTTCCCTCTTCTTAGATATCTTAGTTACTTGTAACCTTGTTTATACAATTACAATATTCCTTCCCTTATCCTCAATAAAATGAAAGACTATAATTTTTTCTTTTTTTTTTGAATTTTACAAATTTTCCCCCAATCTTACTTCCCTCCCCCCACCCCCACAGAAGGCAGTCTGTTAGCCTTTACATTATTTTCATGCTATACATTTTTTAAAATTGAATTTGTTTAGAGAGAATTCATATCTTTAAGGAAAAAATAAAATATAAGAGCAAAATTACATAAAAAGACAACTTTTTTTTTAAGTTGAAGGTAATAGTCTTTGGTCTTTGTTTAAACTGCACAATTCTTTCTTTGGATACAGATGGTATCCTCTAACAGAGATACCCTAAAATTGTCCCTGATTGTTGCACTGATGAAATGAGCAAGTCCATTAAGGTTGGTCATCATCCCCATGTTGCTGATAGGGTGTACAGTGTTTTTCTGGTTCTGCTCATCTCAGTCAGCATCAGTTCATACAAATCCTTCCAGGCTTCTCTGAGATCCAATCCCACCTGGTTTCTTTTTTTTTCTCCTTCTTTTATTTTTTTATTTTTATTTTTTAAATAAATATTTTATTTATTTTGAATTTTACTATTTCCCCCCTATTCCTGCTTCCCTCCCCCCAACCCCAACAGAAGACAGTCTGTTAGTCTTTACATTGTTTCCATGGTATAAACTGACCTAAGTTGAATGTGATGAGAAAGAAATATACCCTTAAGGAAGAAGCATAAAGTATAAGAGATAGAAAAATTATATAATAAGATATTGTTTTTTTTAATTAAAGGTAATAGTCCTTGGTTTTTGTTCAAACTCCACAGTTCTTTCTCTGGATACAGATAGTATTATCCATTGCAGATACCCCAAGATTGTACCCGATTGCTGAACTGATGGGATGAGCAAGTCCATTAAGGCTGACAATCACCCCCATGTTGCTGTTAGGCTGTACAATATCCTCCTGGTTCTGCTCATCTCACTCAGCATCAGTTCATGCAAGTCCTTCTGGGATTCCCAGAATTCCCAAATCTCCTGATTTCTAATACAACAATAGTGTTCCATGACATACATATACCACAGTTTGCTAAACCATTCCCCAATTGAAGGACATTCACTTAATTTCCAATTTTTTGCCACCACAAACAGGGCTGCTATGAATATTTTTGTACAAGTGATGTTTTTACCCTTTTTCATCATCTCTTCATGGTATAGACCCAGTAGTGATATTGCTGGATCAAATGGTATGCACATTTTTGTTGCCCTTTGGGTGTAATTCCAAATTTCTGTCCAAAAAAGTTGGATGAGTTTATAGCTCCACTAACAATGTATTAGTGGCCCAGATTTCCCACATCCCTTCCAACACTGATCATTTTCCTTTCTGGCCATATTGGCCAGGCTGAGAGGTGTGAGGTGGTACCTCAGAGATGCTTTAATTTGCATTTCTCTAATAAGTAATGATTTAGAGCAATTTTTCATATGACTATGGATTGAAGACAATATTAATTTTCACATGAATTTTGTTAATAAAGGTCTTTTCTATACTTTATCCAATGAAAAATATTTATAAACCACAAAATCATTAGCGTTTATAAAGATTACTGATAAAATTCAGCAGGAAGAGATAGAAAAGGAAATTCCATTAAAAATAACTTCAGGGGCAGCTAGGTTGTACAGTAGATAGAGTATCAGCCCTGAAGTCAGGAGTACCTGAGTTCAAATCTGACTTCAGTCACTTTAAAATTGCCTAGCTGTTTGACCTTGGCCAAGTCATTCAACCCCATTGCCTTAAAAAAATTTTCTTAAATAACTTCAGATATAAAATTCTTGAGAATCTACCTGCCAAGACACACCCAGAAATTATATGAACATAATTATATAACACTGTGCATACAAATACAAAACATCTAAACAATTGGAGAAATATTTATTGCTCAGGGTTTTGCCAAGTCCATATAATAAAAAAGAAAATTAGTTTTAAATTAATTTATTTATTCACTGCCATGCTAAAGGACCAAAAACTTATTTTATGAAACTATGAAACATCATAATAATTTTATCTTGAAGAACCAAAGGTCATGAACATCAAGGAAATTGATGAAAAAAAATGTAAAGGAAGGTGGTCTAGCAATACCAGATTTCAAATTATATTGTAAGCAGCAATTATCTAAACAATCTGGTATGGGCTAAGAAATAGAGTGCTAGATTAGATACCCAATACACAGTAGTAAATGACCACAGTATTCTAGTTTTGTTTTTTAATAAACTCAATATGCTGTGAGAAGGAGGAAAAATTTTTATATTTAGTTTCTATAATAAAAGCCTTATTTCTCAAACATAGAAGGACCTGAGCCAAATATAAAAAATAAGAGCCATTTCTCAATTGAAAAAAGGTAAAAGGACAAGAAAAGGCAGTTTCCAGAAGTAACAACACTATTAATAGTCTTAGAGGGAAAATACTCCAAATTACTTATAATTAGAAAAATGCAAATTAAAACAACTCTGAGGTGCTATCTCATGCCTACCAGATTGGCTGACATGAAAGAAAAGGAAAATAACAAATGAGGGAGGGGATATGGAAAAATATGGACCCTAAAGCATTGCTGGTAGACCTAGGAATTGGTCAAACCATTTTGGGGAACTATTTGGAGCTATGTCCAAAGGTCTATAAAACTGTGTACTTTTTGATCCAGCAATGCCATTACTAGGTCTGTATTCTAAACAGATCATAAGAAAGGGGAAAAGAACCACATGTAGAAAAATTTCATAGCAGCTCTTTTTGTAGCAAGAAAGAATTGGAAATTGAGGGTATGCCCATCAACTGGGGAATGGTTGAACAAGTTGTGGTATAAGAATGTGATGGAATATTATTGTGCTATATCAGACTTTGGAAAAACATGAAAAGACTTACATGAATTGATGTAAAATAAAGTGAACAGAACCAGGAGAACATCCTATGCAATAACAGAAATATTGGAAGAATAATTAACTTTGAAACACTTAATTACCCTGAACAATACAATGATGCAAGATAATTCCAAAGGACTTATGATAAAAAAAAATGCTGTCTACATTCAGAGAGAAATCTGATGTGCTCTCTGTAGATAAAACACACATTTTTGTTTTTTTAAATTTTATTTACACATTACTAAAATAGACTTCTTGTAATTATGTAAACATGATACTCCCCCCAATAAATAAAAACCTCGTGAGAAATAAAGTGAAAGAAAGAGGAAAAAATGAGCTTCGATCTGTGTTCTGATATCATCATCTCTGTCACTGTGGTAGACTGACTTCTTTATCATAAGGCCATCAGAGAAGTTACTTCCATATTTTTCCACAGTTGTTGTTGCAGACTGTAATTGCCTCCATCCATTGGTATCCACTATCGTTTATTCTATTTTCAATCTCCTTTCACATTGATCACACTCAAAAATGTGCTGTGAAGTAACCAGGTGGTATAGCAGACAGAGCACCAGCCCTGGAACCAGGAGTCTCCAAGCCTACATCTCACCCAAGAGACCCAGCAGACACCTGGCAACCATGGTCCCAGACAGGCCACCCAATCCCAACACCTTACAAAAAGCAAAACAGAAAATGTGTTATATCTGAGTATCCTCTTTGAAGGTCTCCATCCCCTTCGCCTGTCCCTTTCTCTCCATTTTCTGTTGAAGACCACTGACACATAGACATGCAGAGGGACACAAAGACAGAAAAACACAGAGGGGCAAACAGACAGACAGATATCCAGGGGACACAGAGACAGACTTCCAGGGGGAAACACAGACAGACTTCCAGGGGGACACACAGACATGTCCAGGGGCACACACAGACAGACACAAACAGAGGGACACACAGATACAGAGGGAAATACAGACAGACACAAACAGAGGGACAAACAGACAGACATCCGGGAGACACACAGACAGATATCCAAGGGGACACACAGACAGACATCCAGGGGACACACAGACAGTAGAACAGGGGACACACAGATAGACATCCAGGGGACACACAGACAGACATTCAGGGGACACACAGACGTCCAGGGGGAGACACACACAGACGTCCAGGGGGACACACAGACAGACATCAAAAGGACACACAGACAGACGTTCAGGGGGACACACAGACAGACATTCAGGGGGACACACAGACAGACATTCGGGGGACACACAGACACAGAGGGACACACAGACAGACACAGAGGGACACACAGACAGACACAGAGGGACACACAGACAGACACAGAGGGACACACAGACAGACATCCAGGGGACACACAGATAGACATCCAGGGGACACACAGACATCCAGGGGGACAGACAGACATCCAAGGGGACACACAGACAGACGTCCTGGGGACACACAGACAGACATCCAGGGGGACATGCAGAGAGACATCCAGGGGATACACAGACAGACATTCAGGGGGACACAGAGACAGATATTCAGGGGGACACACAGACAGACACAGAGGGACACACAGACAGACACAGTGAGACACATAGACAGACATTCGTGGGACACACAGACAGACATCCATGGGACACACAGACCGACATCCAGGGGGACACACAGACAGACATCCAGGGGGACACACAGACAGATATTCAGGGGGATACACAGACAGACATTCAGGGGGACACACAGACTGACACAGAGGTATACACAGACAGACATTCAGGGGAAAGACAGACAGACATCCATGGGACACACCGACAGACATTCAGGGGACACACAAACGTTCAGGGGGACACACAGAGAGACATTCAGGGGGACACACAGACAGACATCCAGGGAACACACAGACAGACATTCAGGGAACACACAGACAGACATCGAGGGGACACAAAGACAGACATCGAAGGGACACACAGCAGCTCTCTTTGTGGTAGCAAAGAATAGGAAATTAACTGATTGTCCTTCAGTTGGGGAATGGCTTAGCAAACTGTGGTATATGTATGTCATGGAACACTATTGTTCTATTAGGAACCAGGAGGGATGGGAATTCAGGGAAGCCTGGAGGGATTTGCATGAACTGATGCTGAGTGAGATGAGCAGAACCAGAAAAACACTGTCAACCCTAATAGCAACATGGGGGTGAGGATCAATCTTGATGGGCTTGTTCATTCCATCAGTGCAACAATCAGAAACAATTTGGGGCAGTCTGCAAAGGAGAATACCATCTTGTATCCAGAAAAAGAATTATGGACTTTAAACAAAGACCAAAGACTATTACCTTCAAATTAGAAACCATTATCTTAATATGTAATTTTATTATCTCAAACTCTATTTTTCTTCCTTAAGGATATGATTTCTCTGTCATCACATTCAAATGAGTTGGATGTATAATATGAAACCAATGTAAAGACTAACAGAATGTCTTTGGAGGGGAGGGAAGCAAGAATGGCAGAAAAATTTCTAAACCCAAAATAAGTAAAGTCTTTATAAAAAATAATAAAGAGCCTATGAAGGAAGACACTATCCATCTCACAGAAAGAAGTAACAAATAGAACTATGCATAGTATGGTTTTACAAAAATTTATAAATCTGAGTCAAATAATGCCTTTTTCTATTACATGGCAGGGAGAGAGGGAAACAGATTGAAACAAAATGTAATAGAAAGATAAATAAAATTAAAAATAACTTAATCTATGATGCCATGGAAGAGTTAAAAAAAAAAGACACTGAGCATGGCCCCAGACCTACGTAGGACTATATTCCTCTACAGTGAGCAGGACCCAGTGACTGTCTAGGAATACATTCCATGCACACACTGAACAGGGCCTAGACCCAAGTAAGGACAGTCTCATTCCAAACATTAAGCAGAGCCCAGTGTCCTCCAAGAACAACTTCCCAACAACACACTGAGATGGGTCCACGGAGCTCCTGGGACAAATTTTCACAATACTGAGCAGGCAGGGCCCAGAGCCCTCCTAGGACAACTTCACATCTACAAAACGAGCTCGGCCTAGGACCCTCCTCGGACAACTTCACATTCACACACTGCAGGACCCAGGGCCATCCTGGGACAACTTCCTTCCACAGACTGAGCAGAATCTATACTGCTTCAACTGAGGTAAAAAACTATCATCATGAGCTCAGACAAAATAAAACCAAAAAGTTTTATATTTAAAAAAGATAACCACAGAAACTACATCTTGCTAAAAAAATTAATAGAAAGCAAAGCCATTGTAACTAATATCAGAAGGAAAGTAAGAACAGTGGTAAATAATTTTTATAGCAGGTATCTCTGATAATAGTCTCCATACTGAAATATGGAGAAAACTGAATCAAATTTATAGAAGTCATTTCCCATGTCAAGAGATATGAACAATTTTCAGATGAAGAAATCAAAGTTACATATAGATATATTGACAATGTTATAAATCACCATTAATTAGAGAAATGCAAATTAAAACAATCCTACCAGATTGGCTAAAATGACCAAAAAAAGGGAAAATGATAAATGTTGGAGGGTATATAGGAAAATTGGTATACTAATACACTGTTGGTAGAATTGTGAACTAATCTAACCATTCTGGAGAGTATTCTTTTTTTTTAAGTTTTTTTTTTTTTTTTTTTTTTTTTTTGCAAGTGGCTTGCCCAAGGCCACACGGCTAGGTAATTATGAAGTGTCTGAGGCCGGATTTGAACTCAGGTATTCCTGACTCCAGGGCCGGTGCTCTTATCCACTGCACCACCTAGCTGCCCTCTGGAGAGTATTCTTAAAAGTGTACTTAAAAGTTTATCAAACTGTGCATACTCTTTGATCCAGGAATTCCACTATTAGGTATTGGAAAGAGATTTTTTTAAAAAAGAAAAGGACCAATTTTATAAAAATATTTAAAGCAGCTCTTTCTGTTTTGGCAAAGTGTTGGAAATTGAGGGGATACCCAACAATTGGAGAATGACTGAAAAAATTGTGGTGTATGATTGTGATTGAATACTATTGTACTATAAGAAATGACAAGTAATATGCTCTCAGAAAGACCAACAAAGGGGCAGCTAGGTGGCTCAGTGGATAGAACACCGGTCCTGGAGTCAGGAGTACCTGAGTTCAAATCCGACCTCAGACACTTCATAATTATCTAGCCGTGTGGCCTTGGGCAAGCCACTTAACCCCATTTGCCTTGCAAAAACCTAAAAAAACAAAACAGAAAGACCTAGAAAGACTTACATGAACTGAAGTCAAGTGAAATGAGCATAACTAGAACATATTATACAGTAAAAGCAACATTTTATAATAATTCTCTCTGCAACAAAAATATCCAATACAATTCTGAAAGATTTAGAAAGAAAGATCCAACCCATCACCAGAGAAAAAAATTGATAGTCTGACTGTTGTTCAAAGCATTTCTTTTTATTTTATTTATTTTAGGTTTTTATCTTTTTTCTTTCACAATATGACTACTTTGGAAACATGTCTTGCATGACTACATATTTATCAAATCATTTGCCTTTTCAATGATGAGGAAGAGGAAGGAAGTGAGAAAGAATTTAGAACTAAAAATTATTTAAAAAGGTTAGGAATAATAAAATATTAAGCCCTTTAAAAATAGATCCAAAAGTAAGAGTAATGTAAAGCAAAACAACTCTGAAGCTTTTTTTTTAAGTTTACACCTTACAAATTGGTGAAGATGACACAAGATTGGAAATATTCAATATAAAGAGAAGTTATAGGAAGATAAGCAAGCTGGTAAATTGCAGGTAGAGCTGTGAATCAACAAAATTATTCTGGAAAACAGTTGGAACAGTAAATAAAATGAATAAAATGTTCATACATTTTGACCCAGAGATTCCAGGATCCCAAGGAAGAAAGTCCTTATATATTAAATAAATTTATAATAGAATTTTTTGAGACAACAAAGAATTAGAAACAAAGTAGATGTCCACTGATTGGGGAATAGCTAAATTATGTTATATAAAGGTAATGGAATATTATTTTATGTTAAGAAATGATAAATGAGATGAACACAGAGAATGATGGAAAGATTTATATAGACTGAGCAGAGTGAAGTAAACAGAAAGAAGAAAAGAATATGTGCACTGATTTCACCAATGTAAACCTAAAGAACCACAAAAACATGAATGTTGAAATATCATCAAAAACAATAAACCAATTATGACTGAAAAGAAGAGATGTGAGAAGATGTTTCCCTTTCCCCATCAGTTTGTAGAGATGGCAGATCCACAAGTATTGCATATTTCATATATTTTAAGACTTTTCTGATGTATTGATAAGTTATGCTGATTTTCCCTTTCCCTTTCATTTTCTTTTTTATCTTTAAAAATATCCTCTCGTATGTGATACATCTCTGGGAGGAAAAGAAGGAAGAAACTAGTGATACCTAAAAAGACAAATAAAAAATTATTTTAAAAAAAGAGGGAAGGGAGGCAAAGAAGTAGAGGAAAAATGGTGAAGAGGGAAGGGGGAGTTGAAGAAAAAATGGATGAAAGAGGCAAGGTACCCAAGAGGGACCTAAGAGGATCAACACCAAAGGAATGGTTGTGTCAAAAAGGAATTAGGATTAAGAAAGTACAAGGGCAAGGAGGGAGTAGAATTGAAGAGGAAGGGAATGTTAAGGGGAGGCATTAAGAGGAAAAAATTTCTTCACAAAGAGGTGGTGGGAGCAAATAGACAGGAGCAAAGAGAAAGGAGAGGGAATAAAGTCAGATAAGTGCAAAGGGATAAAAAGCAAGGATGAGGGCTGAGGACAAAGAGGAATATGAGTAAGGAGAGGAATAAAGAGAATTGGAAGGTGGGAAAGGGGGGAAATATGAGGACAAAGAAAAAGTACAGACTTTAAGCCTTTACTTATTCCAAACTAAGTAGCTGAGAGGGAAAGTAGCAACTTTCAAAGGATAAGCACCTCCTCTCCTATTAACCCATAACATGAGAAAAAGGATACAAGATCATGACTCCAAGCTCCAGAATCTCTGCCTAGTGCTCCAGTTTAACAAAGCCAACCCACATTACAAACACAACCTTGAAAAAGTTAGAGTAGACAGAAGGGAGTTTAGTGACCATTAAGTGAACACATTTTACTCCTCTGAGACCACAATATTTTTTTTGGGTGGGGTATTTTAAAGTAATATTTTTCCAATTATATGTAAAGATAATTTTTAACATTCATTTAAAAAATTTTCAATTCCAAATTCTTGCTTCTGCTTCCCCGTTCCTAAAATGGTAGAAAATCTGAATAGCTTATATATGTGTAATCATGTAAAACATATTTCCATATTAGACATGTTTTGAAACAAGCCAACAAACAAGAACAAACCAAAAGAAAAAAACAAAAAAATAAAATAAAAAGAGTATGCTTTGATTTGCATTTATATTCCATCAGTTTTTTTCTCTCTCTAGATATAGATAGCATTTTCTATTATGAATCCTTTGGAATTTCTTGGATCATTGTATTGCCAAGGAGAGCCAAGTTATTCATGGTTTACCATTACCCAACTTTGTTGTTATTGTGCACAATGCTCTCCTGGGTCTGTTTGCTTCACATTACATAAATTTGTAAAGCTTTGCAAGCTTTTTCTGAAATCTGCATGCTTGTCATTTTTGTTAGGGTTTTTTTTTGCAAGTCAGTGGGGTTAAGTGGCTTGCCCAAGGCCACACAGCTAGGTAATCATTAAGTGTCTGAGGTCAGATCTGAACTCAGGTACTCCTGACTACAAGGTCAGTGCTCTATCCACTGCGTCACCCAGCTGCCCCTCTGCTTGTCATTTCTTAAAGCACAACAGAATTCTATTACATTCATATTCTATAACTTGTTCAGGCATTCCTCAACAGATCGGCATCTCCTCAATTGCTAATACTTTGGTATCATATAATTGCAGAGAAAACCAAGGATTCTGAAATGTATTTACAAAATATTGAAAAAAGTTTAGAGAACCCAGGTTAAAAAACTCTGCTTCAGAGGAAGGTAAACCCCCTTCAAGCAGCTGTGCTTAAGGACAGAGTTTAAATGGAGAAAGGATTAGATTGAAGCTGGATATTCAACAATTGATTTGGATAGGCAAGCATGAGAGGAGAATGTATCAAATGAACAAAAGCAGAGAAGCAGGAAATTGATAGCATATGTAGGAGACATTAAATAGAGCAACCTGAAATAGAAGATTCAAGAATGGAATAAAGGGAAATGACATTAGATGATTAGGCTTGGCATTAACTGAGTAAAGGGCAACCATGCAAGGTTGCTGAGCAGGGTATTGATGACAATCAAACCAATGCTATAAAAAGATGCACTAACTTGCTTCTGGTGGAAAAAAGCCACCCACATTCCCAAAAGGAATTTTCTCATTGGAGTTTATGGTGAAGATAAGCTTTGGATAGCTGGAGGTAATATAGGTGATAGGCAATAGGGAATCAGGTAGAGCTGACAAAGAGAGCAGGCATAGTAGGCATGTTACTCCTTAGTAGAAACCTTCAGGCATGGGACGACAAGAAGTAACAGTTATGTACTAGGTCAAGGATCATTTGGGGTAATGGCATGGCCCCAGTATGATTCCTAAGGCATCTGGTATATATACCACAATTTCACCAGGAGCAGGCCATAGATGCAATAAATACAAATAAATTAATCAAAGGAAAATGTCAATGTGCTCATATACAAATACTACCATCATTAGCACCATCACCACAACACTGATTTTTAAGTCTAAATTACATAAATTAATCAACTCAATTTCCTTTTTTCTAAAGTTATGTCAGCACAGTAGTAGGAACATATCTGTATAGTGTATAAAGTGATAAACTTAGAGTCAGGGAATTCTAGGTTTAAATTTACCCCCAATACCTACTAGCTATGTGACCATGAGCAAATCACTTAATCTCTGATCCTCAGTTTCTACATTTGTAAAACAAATAAATATTGTACTTATCTTACAGAGTTATTACAAATGAGAGTGTTTAAAGTATTTTGCAGATCTTAAACCACTATAGAACTGCCAACTCATATTCTTATTCTTATTCTTATTATAACCATCTAGAAAACTATCTACATATGGTGCCCTATATAAATTGCATTATTCCCAGGGAAGCATCTTATTGAGATAATTACATATGAATGGTACTGAGCACAATAAGTCTAGTTTGACTAAGGTATAGAGTGGTCTATGAATAAAGAGAAAATATTCTAATGCAGATATCATTTGCTTTAATGGTTTCTTTTTTTCAGATATAAATCCAATAATTTTTTAAAATTTTTATTAAAGATATTATTTGAGTTTTACAGTTTTACCCCCAATCTTGCTTCCCTCCCCCCACCCCTACCCCACAGATAGCACTCCGTCAGTCTTTACTTTGTTTCCATGTTGTACCTCCATCCAAATTGGGTGTGATGAGAGAGAAATCATATCCTTAAAGAGAACAGAATTCTCAGAGGTAACCAGATCAAACCATAAGACATCTGGGTTTTTTTTTTTCCGAATTAAAGGGAATAGTCCTTGCACTTTGTTCAAACTCCACAGCTCCTTATCTGGATACAGATGGTGCTCTCCTTTGCAGACTGCCAAAAATTGTTCCCAATTGTTGTGCTGATGGAATGAGCAAGTCCTTCAAGGTTGAATATCACTCCCATGTTGCTGTTAGGGTGTACAGTGTTTTTCTGGTTCTGCTCATCTCACTCAGCATCAGTTCATGCAAATCCCTCCAGGTTTCCCTGAAATCCCATCCCTCCTGATTTCTAATAGAACAATAGTATTCCATGGCATACATATACCACAGTTTGCTAAACCATTCCCCAATTGAAAGACATTTACTGGATTTCCAATTCTTTGCCACCACAAACAGGGCTGCTATAAATATTTTTGTACAAGTAATGTTTTTACCCTTTTTCCTCATCTCTTCAGGGTATAGACCCAGTAGTGGTATTGCTGGGTCAAAGGGTATGCACATTTTTGTTGCCCTTTGGGCCTTTAATGGTTTCTTGAATGCTTTGCTTTGGAATCAAGGCAAGGAGAAGAAAACAAGTATAGTGATAGCCAGTATATTAACACTAGAAAGTACTAGAAACAGAGACTGAAATGTCTTAGAATAGTTTTCATTCAAAACTAATAATTTTCTACTAAATAACAGAAGTTGTTTTTTTTTGTTGGGTTATCTTCAATACCTAGCTAAAATGGCAAATCTATAAAAATATTAAATACAAAAGCACCATCTTTGACTTCCAAATCTAAAGAAGCCCTATGAATCAGTATAATGACTGTAATGTCATGTTGTCATGTTTATTTTATTCTGGTTGCAAAGAAACTGGTTTATCATTGGCTCCCAATCACTGTATAATTTGAAGCCTTGCCATAATCCATGCCCACACAAGTACACCTTCCTAATAACTAGGGATAGGTATGATTGGTGCTATTTGGAGAGAACAGATCTTTCAAAATATTTTGTTCCATGCTGTAAAGAGAAATCCAGGTAGCCACCCAAAGGGAGACAAAAAGACAAACTTCCTCCTGCTTGTAAAATCAGGACAAAGGCTTTGTGCTGGGTTTTACTGACTAATATTTTTTTTTATGAGAGAAACATAAATCAAAACAATCGGATGATGTTGTCTTGAGAAGAAAATCGCATGGTAGTTCATCTTGTTTATTAGAGACAACATGAAACAAGGTTGTTTTCTGAAGAAGGCATTTTATGAAGAACACAGCTTTTTTCTAAAGTATAGTAGATAGAGGAGGCTGAAGGTTGCTTATAATGTCTGAAGAGTATATTCCTAGACTGAAATCTAATTTTAAAATACAGTATTTGGTTTGATATTATTAAAGGTTATGAGATGTGATTTATAAATATTTCATGCGAATCTCTTTCTCACATTAGTACTCTATTTGTT